>NC_056729.1:807139978-807214978 GCF_019279795.1 Protopterus annectens
TACCTTTCAGTTTCAGACGTCTGTCTTTCAAAACATTGATCCTAATGCATAACCTGTTGGCTGTCACCTTTCTGTCTGTCCTCTGTACTGATGTGCAGATGTCAGGTATTGCTAAGGCCATGTCACTATGTAGGTGCCCACATGGTATTGTACTATGGGCCTGTACACTGCTGCAACGTACGACATATGGGACATTCCTTAATGTGGGCCTTGCCCCTTTTCCTTGCCTGTGTGAGGGACATAACAGAGGTGGTGGCCTACAGATTCACATACAGTAGGTGGCAATACATCACAGGACAGGACATTTGGAGACAGCCAAACAACATGGGGGACATATCCCCAGATTTGTGAACAGATTATATGTCATCAGTGCTGTTATACACATGGTGGATTGATAGATTGACAGGGTTTGTGTGGACATGCATTTAGTGAGTGACTTCATGACTCACAGTGATATGTCTCTGACATACCTTTCCACTGGCACTCTGTCCACAGACTGGCCACATGTCTGCCTGCTATGTTTTGTCTGTTCCCCAGACTGTTGGTGTCCTTGATAAATCAGTTGTGGTCTCTGGGCAATGCAGTCAGGAAATACTCACATCTATTCGTATTACCAATATCATATTCCTCATAAAGGATGTTACCACAAACCCAGTGACATCTGCAACTGTCTCAATGTATGACAGCAGTATGTCCAATATACCTCTGTGTTTGTGCCTCTGTCCCCAAATTATGTCAGGCTTTGTCCAGATGTCAGTCAGGTGCAGACATATTTATTATCATTATTTCTTAACTTCATTCTTGCTACCATCCCAGTGATGTAGTACACCCACAGACATGTCAGGGAAGAGGCCTTAGATATGAGTCCTGAGCCTTTACATTCTTTGGTGAACTGTACATGTGAGAGGCCTGTGCACGTCTGGCCATTGTTAACAGACTGTCATGATTATGTACACATGTCATGCGTACATGTTATTTGTGCTGTGTATGGGGAGGTGGATGTAAGTGTTGTGGCTCCTTCCTTATCTGACTGTGCATGCTGCTCCAGTCTCCGCTGATGTATTGGCTGTATGTGTTTGTAGGGGCAGACTGAGACATGTCCTGTACCAAGGTCAAGTTTCAGTCTATACTGACAATTGGGACTCTATATGTAGGGCTAGTGTGTGGGTGGAAAACAATGTTGAATTTGTTCACACAGTCCATATACTCTACTGTTCACTTGACTTAACAGTATGCGACTGTGACAGTGATGGTGTGGTTGTGGGTAGCCACTTTCACACTGGTGTATGTTTGTCACTGATGTTACATCCCTGTAGTGCCTGATATAGTTGCAAATACACATCTAATTACCCATAGCAGATGTCCTAATTCAATTACTTGTGCTATTTCAGTAAATATATGATGGAGCACATTGGAGAGTGTTACTACAGCAACTGTGTTAGCTTACCTATGCCACTACTTCGGATACATCCCCATTTTCATGGCTTCCCACCCACCACTTTTTCAGTGTTGTTCCAGATTCATTGCAGAATGGGGTTTTGAGCATACCAGTTAAGTGGCTGGATTGTTTCAGGTTGTCCAGGTTTATTGCTCATATTTCTTGTCTGTTTTACAGATTATCATTTCTCTGGCAAATCACTGTAATGATATGATTGTTGTCAGAAAATGAAGACATACATTTCATTTACCTACCTCACATCCATCAGAATATGTATGCTGAAGCAAACTGTGTCACTCTGTCAAGAAGAGTACAGGGGCACAATGACCTCTTCCTTCCTGGATGCTAATGCTTTAGTTCTGAGATGTGCCACATAGAAGGACTTTGTGACCACAGTGGCAATGTGGTGGTCAAGAGACATTGCTGTCAGCCTGTGTACCTAGATCTCTTATAATGTCTTCTTTGTCCAGAGGACTTACCATCAATGTAGTAAATCATGGAAACAGGGTTTCCACACAGGGGATGACACATTTTCTGAAATTGAGCTCAAGGCCATGGCTCTGACCCAGTCATTGGTCTCAGTGAGGCCTTTCAGTAGGATGCCAACATCATTTGGGTAGTTAATAATAGCTCCCAACATGCAATTGTCTGTAAACTTTTTTTTTTCTCAATAAACTTTTTATTGATTTATAAACAAATACAATTTAGGAGTTGACTTATATAGAAAACAACTTGGTTTAAGCAAATTTGCAACTCATATATACATTAAAAAAGAGATCAGAATAAAAATAACATCACTAAATATGTACAATATATACAATAGGTAACCATAAAGTAAAAGATAACTAAAAATACAATTTCTGTGAATTAAAATATTCCAAATTTGGGTATAAGAATTAACTAGAATACCAGACCAAATGAAAGACTTAAGGTACTAATTATTAATAATACTTAAAACCTTCTCTAATACTAAATTTTTGAAAGCCATTTTTTTGGACTCTTAACCATGTTTTTTTGAGCATCAATGTATAAGTAAGCCATTTTTTGGAAAATATCCCACTTCAGTTTGGTACGATCAAGCCAGTTTTGAGTTATGTAAAGTTTTATTAAAGAGCAAATAAAAATAATAACTCGAGTGTCGAATTTGGAGAGATAAATTATCGGAATATGAAGTATAGCAATTTCCCATGACAGTGTAGATTTATGATATCCCATTCTCTGTAGTCTTACTTTCAAAGAGGTCCATAATCTATGGGAAAAATGACAATACCATAGAATATGTAAAAGGTCCGCTTGGGGATAAGAACAACATGAGCATGATGAGGATTTGTTAGGATTAAATTTGTTTAATTTATAAGGAGTGTAGTAAGCATCATTGTTAATCATTAATTTTGTGTACAATAGTTTCTTAAATGGAATAAATTCCCTAGTATATCTTATTGCCAAAAGTGTTTGATTCTCAGTTATTCGAGAATTATATTTTAACCAGCTATTAGAGAAAAGACAGTTCTGATCCAACACTAGATTTTTTATTAATTTATAGGATCTTGATATCATTTTACCTGATGAAGATAATGTTTTAATTATCGTATTTAGATTATTTAATTTATGTTCTATAAGTTCTATGGGTTCATATTTACCTACAATTACTTCTCTTAATTGGCGTAATATTGTAGAATGACTCCAATTAACATTCAGAATTTTACGCAACTCTAATAGGGATAATTCATTATATTTCAGGATATCCCAGACCTTCAAATTTTTTAATGAAGGATAATTTGTTAGATTGAAAGGAGAATTATCTATCATTATATTAGGATTTAGATGAAGTGGCTGCAAAAGATGAGAAAACTTATCTATATTACATAATTTTAGTAGAGCTTGAAAAGCTTTAATCTTTTGTTTAAGAAAAATAGAAATTTTATTGCTAATTTTCATATCAGGAGAAATAAAAGGAATAGCTTCTGGATTTATATTTTTAGATATAATGTAATTATACCAAATCTTAACCCATAAGGGATAATTAATATCTTTACTATTTTTAAAATTAGAAATAGTTAAGAGCTTATTTGATGAAATAATTAGATAGTAAAGATAGAAGTTTGGCAATCCCAAACCACCTTTGTCCTTAGAATTTGATAGTCTAGAATATGAGAGTCTAACAGATTTGGGAAACCATAAGAATTTGGCTAACTCTATATTTACTTTCTCAAAGAAAGATTTAGGAATTATCTGATCAGAGGAATTAAATTGGTACAAAAATTTTGGTAAAATGTTCATTTTAATTATAGCAGCTTTTGATAAGAGTGATACATTTAAGTGCTCCCATCTAGTAATATCCGAAATTATTGAATTCCAAACTTTACTTAAGTTATTTTGAAAAGAAGAGTGATTATTGTGTTCCATGTTAATTCCTAGATATTTCATACCAAAAACAATCTGAGTTTGTTGATCAGAAAACAAGTACGATTTATGGACCCTATGATTTAAAGGAAAAATATGTGTTTTTGAAGGATTTATAAGATAATTCGAGGCAGAAGAAAAACATTTAATAGCGTTTGTTATTTTACTAAAGTCAGATATAGGGGTTTGAAAGTATAATACAAGGTCATCAGCAAAAGCAGAAAAATAATTTTTTGTGTCAAGAATCCTAGGGACTTTATGAAAAGTGTTTTGAGTAATAAACAACAGTAACGGTTCTAAATATATATTAAAAAGAAAAGGGGACAGAGGACATCCTTGCCTTGTGTCTCTGGTAATCTTTATAGGGGAAGAAAAGTAACCATTAATATAAAGTCTAGTAAACATATCTTTATATAAAGTTTTTAAGAGGTTTATAAAGAATAAAGGAAAATTAAAGCATGACATAGTTTGAAAAAGAAATTTCCAACAGACTCTATCAAAAGCATTTGATGCGTCCAGAATCAGCGCATATATTGGGTTAGAATCTTTTTTAATAAGATGTATAATAGATTCTAAAGTCAGTGTATTATCCCAAGCATGTCTGTGGGACATAAATCCTGATTGATCTTGAGAAATGATTGAAGGTAAAACTTTTTTCAATCTGTTGGCCAGAATAGATGCCAAAATCTTTATGTCTAAATTGAACAAAGAAATAGGCCTATAATTAAATGGGTCAGTTTTTTCTTTATTATTTTTCAAAATTAATATGGTTTTAGATGTATTCCAATGAATATTTGAAATACCCTTGATTTTTATATAATTATAAACTTTAAAGAGAAAGGGAACAATTACCGATTTAAAAGATTTGAAAAATTCAGGTGTGAATCCGTCTGGACCAGGAGATTTACCGGATTTAAGACTATCAATTGAATCAGAAATCTCTTGATGAGTTAAAGGAGCAGAAAGCAGTTTTTGTTGATTATCATTTAACTTGGGGAATTTTAAAGAACTTAGAAAGTTTTTTATATGATTATCTTCCAACATATTAGATGGTTTTGAGTATAACTATGTATAAAGTAGTGTAAAGAGGTGAATAATCTCTTCATCTGTGTTGTATAATTTATTTTTGTACAATAATGATGAGATTTTTGGTTTTTCAATATTATTTTTAATTATTCTAGCCAAAACTTTAGAAGGAACGTGAGCCCATTCTGAATACGTTGCTAACAATCTTTGATCAACTAAAGAAAGGTTGTTCTGATGTAACAAAATTAATTCTTTTTGACAATCTAATATTTGCTTTTCAAAACTAGTGTCTTGATTCAGTCTAAAGTGATTTTCAAGAGAATGAATTCTAGATTTTAAGAACTCTTCCTTTTTGTTGTAATGTTTTTTAAGATAAGCAGCTTTACTGATAAACATACCTCTTAATCTCGCCTTACATGCAGCCCATTGCATATCATAAGGAATATCTAAGAAATCTAAATCATTTTCCATTTCTTGAATAGTTTCTGAGCACTGTATACAAATATCTTTATTTAAGAGTAAATTATTGTTCAGTGTCCACTTATTTGAGTTAATAACATTTTTAATTTTGTGGGTAAAGTTGAGATTTAATAAGATTCTTGAATGATCTGAAAGATATCTAGGTTCAATATTAAAATCTGAAATAAATTTTGAGATAGTATTAGAAATCAGAAAAAAATCCAATCTAGCCCATGAATGGTAGCATTTTGAGTAATAAGTGTAAATATCTTTCTTGTTTGATATTTTTATGTAGTGCAATGGATCAGTTAAATTATGTTCCAAAATTAATTCATTTAGAGCCAAAGTTGCTTGAAGGTTATAAGAAGCAGAGCAGCTAGTACGATCAATTTCTGGATTTATTACCGCATTCCAGTCTCCCCCAACTATAATGTAGTGATCTTTATAACATGTGAGTATATTATAAATGTTTAAGATAAAAAACTGTTGTTGACTACAAGGACCATATACATTTAGAACTAAAATTGGTTTATCCAGATTATGAATAGTAGCAATAAACAGACACCATCTACCTTCATTATCATATCTCTCATCAATGATGTTTCCACTGAATTTTTGTTTAATAATTATTGCTACTCCCCGAGAACTAGAAGAATTTCCAGAGGCTACTATCTTCCCAATCCATTTTTTATTACTCTCTTTGTCCCAAACATCCCGAGGGATATGAGTCTCTTGAATAAAACATATACTGGCTTGTGATTTAAAAATCAAATGAAATAATAAAGATTTTTTGGATTTACTTTGAATTCCTCTAGCATTCCAGGAATCAATTATTAGGTAATTTGTCATAAAAGAGATGACTTGTTAATATTGATGTGATCAAAAACATGGTATAATTTCTTGATTATAATTAAAATAATACCAAGAGCAAAGAAACATAGCTAAACTGGTCTGATATTAAATGAGAATACCTTATTAAAAACAAAATCAGTAGAGATATATTATGAGATTTACCCATAACCCTCGTCCTTACCCTAGTGCCTGACCACCTAACCCCTATTGACGAGGTAAAATCTTGAACAAACAGAATAGAATTTACGATTTTGGTTACCAAGTATTCAAATTTAACAATATAAACATTACATATAGTCCTTGAAAGGACTGGAACCAAGTCAATAACACTAAACATATTTACACATCTGTCTATACACAAGATGACCAACATAAACAATCACTATACAACTATTTAACCCCAAGCTCCTAAATTTGCGTAAAATAAATAAGGTAAAAATGTTTTTCCTCATGTGATTCTTATATATTTCTATTTATAGACATCTAGATAAAACTGATATAAAATCCTAAAATCAATATTTTGTTAGTATTATTTCTATAAAACAATTAGTGAGCTGTATATTAAAATAAACCCAGTGAAGAAACATTCCTATAATGAAATCTGAATTATATATTACTGTAAATCATCTAAATAATTAATGACTTATTAAATTAAACAATATAACCAGCAGCTTATTTATTACAGATTAGCTAAGAATCTAGTTATAAACAGATTATAAATGACATGTCATACCTATTTAGCTATTATCTAGTATACAGATGTAAGATATATCTGGACATAAGTTTGATTAATGAAGGAAGAGCGCCCAAACACAATGATTACTTCTTGTTTCTACTACTTATCTTTCATGTCACTGAAAGCCAGCTGAATGTGCTAGAGAGTCCTTTCGCGATGATCTAGCACATCAAGAAAGTTTACTCTGAGCATTGATTGCATTTTCTGTCCAAATATAATATTTTTAGCAATGTGCTAGGTTTTAGCATCGCTTATACTGAGGAGTACTTCACTCTGTAAATGGATATGTGAAGCGTTGATATATATAATATGATATAAGTCCACAGTTGTCAGGATCGTGTGGCATTTGAGGTCTTAAAGAAAGAACTATATAGGAGGCGTGTCCATTTGCACGCCGTGTTTGCAGCACTTATTAGTTGTTGCTTCTACCTATGTTCACACTTTTATTTAGTAAAGAAAGTGCACTCAACATTAATTAAAATAACAATACTTGGAAACTTGTTATTTCTAAGATATTGTTTTGACGACCAGTGGAGATGTGTTTAAGGAGCGACCCCAACTATATACAAGTAGTTCAAATCACTGCACTCACTCACCTACAATGCATGGATGTATCAGTAATTACCATGCAGCGAGGAGCAAGAAACAAACAACAGAATTAAATTCAATTCACTGTTGTAATGCTTGCAGCTACTACTTGTTTAGTAATATTTCTCTAAGGACAAAACATGAATATTATTTAAATGCTAAAAGCATTGAATATTTTCACAAAAGGTCACTGTACATATACATAAGCAATATCTTATTTAGTGGACTGAATGTAAAAGAGGAGTAAACTGACAACGTTGGATTCTTTATGCTTATGGTGACATCATTCTGATATTCTGGGATTACAACACATAATTATATATATATTTATTTAAATGTATATATATTTGCTAATATTTTCCTTCTCTCTGAATAGCATCTATGCACAGTTTTTATATATCTGTTGAGTAATGGAATTGTCTGCATTTATATGCATCGCATGTTTAATATAATGGCACCGAAGTTGCGGTTACAATATGTATTTAATCCATAGCTTGGTCGATGGTATTGTTTGCATTTATTGTTTGCATTTATACGTCAGGTTTGCATTCAATAGGATAGGAGCGAAGCTATGATCAAAATGTATATTTGGCTACAAACTCTCTTCTGAGATGTTAATTGATTAGTTATCCACTTAATTTTCCCACCTTGTTGTATATGGGTGGTAAAAAAAATGGGAAAGTTATTTATATTTCATTGTCTGATGAAGCGTGGAACCTCCTACGCTAAAGCGCTTACTCTGTATTTTACTCTGCATTTACCAAGTTAGAATAAAGATTTTGTGTTTTAGTACAATTTGCTGAATTTATTCACTTGAACCTGATCATGGTTTGGCACTCCTTGTTCTCTTTTATGCTTGGATCTTGTTTTTGGAAGGAGTACTAATCGGCAGAGAGGTTGCTTCCTTTTGCTTCTCATTCTGGGATTCTGCACATCTGCGAAAAGTACGTGATATATAGTAAAAGTGACTGTAATGCGAAGCACACTCTGTTAACTTAAGCGTGTCTCGAGACACGCAGATTTTCCCTCCCAAAATACCTAATAACTGTTAATAGCATAGAGAGCCAATCCTATAATTGAAATATAGGTATTTCTTCTTTAGCTACAGTGTCAACAGAGCCCTTTAATGGAATATGGTGACAGGAAAACTCTCGGTAAAACTATAAATTTATAATCAGCGTATCATATAAAAGCGCTAAATATTTACATTCTCTTGTAGCAAGTAAGACATAACATTAAGCCATAGAACACAGCGCTAGCAAGTAACGTATCTCGTGAAAGCGCTGAATATTTAAATCAGAACTTAACTAAGAGAGTTTGGATAACATTTTGTCGTGACTAGTAAAACATAACATTTAACCATAAAGCAGAACTCCAGTAAGTAACGTATCTTATAAAAGCACTAGATATTTAAATCATAACATAACTAAAAATGTTCAGATTACGTTTCTTTTGTGACATGTAAAACATAACATTAAGACATATGACATTACGCCAGCAAGTAGCGAATCTTGTGGAAGTGCTTAATTTAAGATAATAACATGACTGTTAATGATCAAATTTCCTTGACATGGCAATTAAGACAAACCATTTAGCCATAGACCACAGTGTCATCAAGTAACATATTGTGTATAAGCGCTAAATTTAAGATAAAAACTTGACTGTAATGTTCGGAAGTTCTTCTCATGTGATGACGTCACAGCAATACTCCGAAGCCCAGGAGAAGGAGCGTGGACATAACGAAGATTCAGTTAACACATAAGTAACAAAGCAAACTCTTTGAAACAGTCTCGAGATATGAAGAAATTCCCTCCAAAAAGTCAATGGATTAAAAAAGTCAAAAATAATATAACTGTGTGGATTTCTTCGCACATTTTCATCACAGTCTATTTTTAGCCTCTAAAGGTTATGCAAATACTGGAAGGACTGGAACCAAGTCAATAACACTAAACATATTTACACATCTGTCTATACACAAGATGACCAACATAAACAATCCCTATACAACTATTTAACCCCAAGCTCCTAAATTTGCGTAAAATAAATAAGGTAAAAATGTTTTTCCTCATGTGATTCTTATATATTTCTATTTATAGACATCTAGATAAAACTGATATAAAATCCTAAAATCAATATTTAGTTAGTATTATTTCTATAAAACAATTAGTGAGCTGTATATTAAAATAAACCCAGTGAAGAAACATTCCTATAATGAAATCTGAATTATATATTACTGTAAATCATCTAAATAATTAATGACTTATTAAATTAAACAATATAACCAGCAGCTTATTTATTACAGATTAGCTAAGAATCTAGTTATAAACAGATTATAAATGACATGTCATACCTATTTAGCTATTATCTAGTATACAGATGTAAGATATATCTGGACATAAGTTTGATTAATGAAGGAAGAGCGCCCAAACACAATGATTACTTCTTGTTTCTACTACTTATCTTTCATGTCACTGAAAGCCAGCTGAATGTGCTAGAGAGTCCTTTCGCGATGATCTAGCACATCAAGAAAGTTTACCCTGAGCATTGATTGCATTTTCTGTCCAAATATAATATTTTTAGCAATGTGCTAGGTTTTAGCATCGCTTATACTGAGGAGTACTTCACTCTGTAAATGGATATGTGAAGCGTTGATATATATAATATGATATAAGTCCACAGTTGTCAGGATCGTGTGGCATTTGAGGTCTTAAAGAAAGAACTATATAGGAGGCGTGTCCATTTGCACGTGTTTGCAGCACTTATTAGTTGTTGCTTCTACCTATGTTCACACTTTTATTTAGTAAAGAAAGTGCACTCAACATTAATTAAAATAACAATACTTGGAAACTTGTTATTTCTAAGATATTGTTTTGACGACCAGTGGAGATGTGTTTAAGGAGCGACCCCAACTATATACAAGTAGTTCAAATCACTGCACTCACTCACCTACAATGCATGGATGTATCAGTAATTACCATGCAGCGAGGAGCAAGAAACAAACAACAGAATTAAATTCAATTCACTGTTGTAATGCTTGCAGCTACTACTTGTTTAGTAATATTTCTCTAAGGACAAAACATGAATATTATTTAAATGCTAAAAGCATTGAATATTTTCACAAAAGGTCACTGTACATATACATAAGCAATATCTTATTTAGTGGACTGAATGTAAAAGAGGAGTAAACTGACAACGTTGGATTCTTTATGCTTATGGTGACATCATTCTGATATTCTGGGATTACAACACATAATTATATATATATTTATTTAAATGTATATATATTTGCTAATATTTTCCTTCTCTCTGAATAGCATCTATGCACAGTTTTTATATATCTGTTGAGTAATGGAATTGTCTGCATTTATATGCATCGCATGTTTAATATAATGGCACCGAAGTTGCGGTTACAATATGTATTTAATCCATAGCTTGGTCGATGGTATTGTTTGCATTTATTGTTTGCATTTATACGTCAGGTTTGCATTCAATAGGATAGGAGCGAAGCTATGATCAAAATGTATATTTGGCTACAAACTCTCTTCTGAGATGTTAATTGATTAGTTATCCACTTAATTTTCCCACCTTGTTGTATATGGGTGGTAAAAAAAATGGGAAAGTTATTTATATTTCATTGTCTGATGAAGCGTGGAACCTCCTACGCTAAAGCGCTTACTCTGTATTTTACTCTGCATTTACCAAGTTAGAATAAAGATTTTGTGTTTTACTACATTTTGCAGAACTTATTCACTTGGACCTGATCATGGTTTGGCACTCCTTGTTCTCTTTTATGTTTGGATCTTGTTTTTTGGAAGGAGTACTAACCGGCAGTGAGGTTGCTTCCTTTTGCTTCTCATTCTGGGATTCTGCACATCAGCGAAAAGTACGTGTTATATAGTAAAAGTGACTATAATGCGAAGCACACTCTGTTAACTTAAGCGTGTCTCGAGACACGCAGATTTTCCCTCCCAAAATACCTAATAACTGTTAATAGCATAGAGAGCCAATCCTATAATTGAAATATAGGTATTTCTTCTTTAGCTACAGTGTCAACAGAGCCCTTTAATGGAATATGGTGACAGGAAAACTCTCGGTAAAACTATAAATTTATAATCAGCGTATCATATAAAAGCGCTAAATATTTACATTCTCTTGTAGCAAGTAAGACATAACATTAAGCCATAGAACACAGCGCTAGCAAGTAACGTATCTCATGAAAGCGCTGAATATTTAAATCAGAACTTAACTAAGAGAGTTTGGATAACATTTTGTCGTGACTAGTAAAACATAACATTTAACCATAAAGCAGAACTCCAGTAAGTAACGTATCTTATAAAAGCACTAAATATTTAAATCATAACATAACCAAAAATGTTCAGATTACGTTTCTTTTGTGACATGTAAAACATAACATTAAGACATATGACATTACGCCAGCAAGTAGCGAATCTTGTGGAAGTGCTTAATTTAAGATAATAACATGACTGTTAATGATCAAATTTCCTTGACATGGCAATTAAGACAAACCATTTAGCCATAGACCACAGTGTCATCAAGTAACATATTGTGTATAAGCGCTAAATTTAAGATAAAAACTTGACTGTAATGTTCGGAAGTTCTTCTCATGTGATGACGTCACAGCAATACTCCGAAGCCCAGGAGAAGGAGCGTGGACATAACGAAGATTCAGTTAACACATAAGTAACAAAGCAAACTCTTTGAAACAGTCTCGAGATATGAAGAAATTCCCTCCAAAAAGTCAATGGATTAAAAAAGTCAAAAATAATATAACTGTGTGGATTTCTTCGCACATTTTCATCACAGTCTATTTTTAGCCTCTAAAGGTTATGCAAATACCAAAAAAAAAAAAAAAACTATAACAGTGCTGGGTTTAAAAGATATTGGCAGTAACAGAAATACAAACTAAAAATAAAAAATCAACTAAATATATATAAAGCAAATAACACTCTAATAAGCATTCAAAAAAGAAACTTCAATTTTGTAATAAAAACATAATAGTTGAGCATAACATCACATGCTTGTAAATAAATATTGAAGTATTAAGATACAGATTCAGGAAGCTTCTTGAATATCTTCAGAAATATTTCTTTTGCTTCTTTAGGATCTGTAAACATATATTTTCTGTCATTATAAGTAAAAGACAGAGTATTCGGATAACTCATACGAAATCTTATACCTCTTTTTATAAGATCTGCACAATAAGGAGAAAGCTTTTGTCTTTTCATTTTTATTTGTAGAGGAAGATCTTGAGAAAATGACAGTTTATGATTTTTCCAGACAAACTGTTTTTTGCTTTTTGCTGCCTCTAGTATCTGATAGGTGTCTTGGAAATTAAGTAGTTTAGTATATATAATCCGAGGGGAGGCAGAATCCTGACTAGCACGCAATGCTCTATGAGCCCTCTCTATAATAACAGTTTTGATGTTGACTCACAATTTAATAGTGTCTCAAAAATCTGTTTAGATACAGATAATAGGTTTTGATTTTCATAGGATTCTGGCAAACCTCTAATAATAATGTTATTTCTACGACTTCTAGCTTTTAAGTACAGTAGTTTAGCTTGAAATTCTGTAATAATCTTATCTTTAGCTTTAATATCTCTTTCCAAGGATTCTGTTTTTATTTCTAAAGCTGTATTTTTACATTCAATAATATCCATTCTTTCACTTATTTGCTTTAAAGTTCTGCCAAAATCAGTAAATTGTTCTGAGAAACTTTGTATGGCACTTTGAATAGGTTGTAATGCTATTTTTAGTTCATCTAAATGAAAGTTTGAGTCATTTGTATCTGTGTTACTTACTTTAGAAGTTTCTGAAGATTGCTTAGTAGTTCTTCATCTTTTTGAGCTGGTGTCTTTCTCAGGTGAATGCACTAAAGAGAATTTGGCCGTTGTTGCCTGTGTTTCCATGGTGTCGGATTTAGAAGCCATGCCCAGAGTAGAGGTGTGAGGACAGGATAGCTGATTCTGGGAGGAGTCTTTAAGCGGCAGATGCCCAATACAGTTGAAGCCACAAAGACAGTTCTGAGGTAAAAAATCCAAAATTGAGATCTCCAATACCAACAAATAATCCAGATACATAGATAAATACTTAGAGGATCTTTTTATAAAAAAAACTGAGGAAAAATCTTACTCCAAGGTTATAATACTAAGCCGGATATTACATAACTGTGAGGAGCTCAGTGACTAGGGACTGATCTAGTCGGCAGCCATCTTGGAATCCAATTGTCTGCAAACTTTGTCAGCCAGAGCCCCTTCATGTTGGCATGAACTTCAGAGAAGTTGATACCAAACATGAGAGGACGCAGGACAATACCCTGTGGGACTCCACTTATGACTGCTCAGCAGTCTGACTTGGAGTCAGCTATTTTCACACTCTGATTACTATCTGTGACACAGTTTGCAACCCACCTAGTGATATAGGGGTTGATGCCTAGCTTAGTGAGTTTTTGCATGATTCCTAAGTGGGGAATGTTATCAAAGGCTTTGTCCAGATCAAGGTAGGCTGTATTTGCCACCTTGCCTTCATCCACAGCTCAGGTGACTGATGGCAAGAAGTTGACCAGGTTGATTGAGCAGGTATGACCTACCCTTCACAAAAGTAAACTGTGTGGGATCCTGAGTCTGTAGATTCCCATATCCTTGTTTATTGGGTGCATGATGATGCATTCCATAGCTTTGCATAACACACTTGCCAGGCAGTTGGGACAGTATTTCCCAGGGTCTGTAGTCACACATCGTCTGTAGAGAGGGGTGACTGTAGCAGTGCACAATTCAGTAGGCACAAAGCCTGGGGTGAGGCTGTGCTTGCACAGGGCACATAGGTGATGTGCCTGGTCACTCTGTAGTTTATGTACAACACAGCCGGGAATATTGTCAGTCCCCATAGATGCTGTATTCTTGACCTTGAACAGTGTTGTTTTAACCTGTGCAGCAGTAATACTGGGTACCTGGCAGTGTACTGGTATTGTGATTAGTCCTTTCTGGACGAAGAGAGGGATAAAGTTTGCACTCAGTATGTCAGTCAGTATATTGGCAATATTTGTAAGCTCTGTCTAGGAGGTACCATTATCTAGTAGCTCAGACCCAATCTTGGTATTGCCATGGAGATTCTTTACATAATTTTTTGAGGCTTTGTGGTTTTCTTTATTATGTGCTCCATTTCTGTTTTCACATCAAACTTTGTAGTATTTGATGAGGGATCTCAACTTTTAATTGAGGCTGATAAGCATTTTTATCCAGTCTTGGGACTTCACCTTATTCCATATCAGTCCCCTCCTTCTGTTGTACAGTTTCTTTATGGCTGGGGACCACCAAATTGGCTTCCTTTTTTTAGAAGTGAGGGTTCTGGTTCTATTGGGCATGGCGGTATCCATGCATTTGTATACATGATCATAGTGCATTGTTGTTTGATTCAGCAGTCATGCAACTAGTCTCCATTTGCATCGCTTCCATGAGGCTAGCTACCTCTGTTGTTATGAGGCCATAGTTAACTTTGGACAGGCTTTTCATGGTGCCTACCTGTGGAGGGGTGGAGGAGGGCTGTGGATTTCCAAAGGTGATTAATTTTTGTTAAGATATAACAAGGGAGGAGTTGACTATTGGTGTAGAGCAACAGTCGCCAATATTATCAAGGACTAGGTCAAGGTGATGGGCATGTGCACTGGTACATGAGTAGCTTTCCCAGGTAATGGTGGGGTAGTTGGAGTCAACCAGTATGGGAGTGTCAGGTTGGACACTAGTATTCTCCAGGGTGTTTAGGGGAGTGTGAGTCTTAGTACATGTTTGGGGACCTATAGCAGGCTATAACCTGAACCACTGTCTTACCCAATGTTAGCTACACCTGCAAGAACTGTAATGCGTAATGTTGTTCTACCACTCTGGATGTGTGTGCATCCTTAATGAATGTGGAAATACCACCACCTTTGGTGCTTCAGTCCAAGTTCTACAGCCAACAGTTGTGGAATGTGTTATAGGCTGGTAGTGCAGGGGTGCTTCTTGCTGCCTTTAACCAGGTCTCTCTTACAGCACTAATGTCATTGTTCCTCATTTTAAGGAATACTTCCAGTGAGTGCATTTTCAGATTTCGACTTCTAGTATGCAGCAGCGTGACCCTCAGATTGCATGTGTTTGCAGCTGTCATATATTTCTGTAGATTTATATATATATACATATATATATATATATATATATATATATATATATATATATATATATATATATATATATATATATATATATATATATATATATATATATATATATATATATTTTTTTTTTTAATTAATTAATTAATTTATTTATTTTATTATTTTATTTTACATTTGTTGACCGGGCTAGTCTAACTGGATACATGTCCATTTTCAGTACAGGCCCGGGGAGAAAAGCTCCAAGCAGAAACAATGACAAAACAAACAAAGAAATACAGTATAAAGAAATATTAAAGTGAATAATGGTGCATTTTTTACATAAGGGTGAGGTCAAATTATACAGAGTCCTTTAGTAAATATAAGCTAAGAAAAAAAATACAAAGTGCAAAAATTTGAGAGAGAGAGCAATGAACAGTAATGAATAAGATTTAAAAATAATTTTTTTTTTTTTTGGGTTCAGTAATAGAAGTCGCTTGAGTTCTAAAAAGGAAGACCTTTTACAGGTATGCAACATAGAAAAGAGGAGTAGAGAAGTGAAGAGAGAGAGCAAGAAAGAGATATCAGTCAGGGTTGGAACAGGGGCAAAGCCAGTGAGTTTTTAGATATTCTTTAAGATGCTTCTTATAAAGAAAAGAGGAAGAAAGGTTGGAAAGTTCACTAGGGAGATGGTTCCAACTTTTCCGTATGGTGTTGGTAAAAAGTGAGTCCCCAGCTTTGTTGTTGGATTTAATGGAAGAGACTAGGAGTTTATTTGCTGAGCTTAGTGTTGCAAGATTTTTGTAGGGGGTGATGAGGTTGGTGAGGATTGGGGTGTTATTAGGGTAGTAAAGGATCTTTTGGGTGATAACAAGTTGTTGAAAAAGTTGTTGGTTCTCAAGTTCTAACCATCCCAGCTGTTTGAGGTTTATTTATATATATATGTGTGTGTATTTATTCACCTTTCTATATATATGTGTGTATGCATATATGTAGATATAAATATGGATGTATATCTTTCTATATATGTATGTATTATGTATAAATTTGTCCACATATATGCATCTCCATACAAATATACATGTATATATAGAGAACCTGACTGATTCTACAGACTTCTTTCCCTACTGTTGAATGACTGAACTAAGTGATATGTTGGGAATATCATTGCTAATTTATAGAGCTCAGATGGTGTAATGGTACATTGCTTTGATAGTAGCTTACAGTGCCCTGGGTTCAAGATGTGGCAGGCCTTATTGTTTGCTTACAAGCCAGAACAGTTCTGATGGGGAAGAAGGGATGAGGGAAATAATTAAAAGAAGTCCCTAGTTTGGGCCCCTTCACCCCCATTTAGACAGCCTTTGGACAGATTTGTTGCAGTAAGAGGTTCAGAGTGTGGACAGATTTGTTGCAATAAGAGGTTCAGAATGTGGAGCTGTTGTCCGACTGCACTACATATACACACACACACACACACACACACACACACACACACACACACACACACATATATATATATATATATATGTGTGTGTGTGTGTGTGTGTGTGTGTGTGTGTATATATATATATATATATATATATATATATATGTGTGTGTGTGTGTGTGTGTGTGTGTGTGTGTGTGTGTGTGTGTGTGTGTATGTGTGTATGTATATATATATATATATATATATATATATATATATATATATATATATATATGTGTGTGTGTGTGTGTGTGTGTGTGTGTGTGTGTATATATATATATATATATATATATATATGTATTCATATATATATATATATATATATATATATATATATATATATATATATATATATATATATTCATATATATATATATATATATCTATGTATATGTATATATATATATCTATATATATATATCTATATATATATATATCTATCTATATATATATATATATATATATATATATATATATATATATATCCATACACATATACATTTATATCTATGTACAGCACATGTCTAATGTTAGCAAACATTTTTCCTACTGTTGAATGACTGTGCTGCATGATATGTTTGAAAAAACATCAGGCATATCTACAGCTCAGATTGCTTAGTAATAAATTGCTGTGGCTATGGTGTGCAGGGTCCTGGGTTCAGGGCTTGCAAGGGCTGATTATTTTGTTGCTGGGCAGAACAAGGGTTTTTGGATAAAGAGTGATTAAGGCACTTTTAAGCAGTTGTAAGTGGGTTTGCATGCCTTTGCATGACGGTAAGCAATGCTAACTTCCAGTTAACTATGCTGACAGATGGTTAGCCTTAAAAGTGTTTAATCTGTGTAGGCATTGTTAGCACCCCACAAACAGGTTTAGTCCCACTTGCAACCTCTTACTCCTGCTTACAACGCATGCTAATTTATTTAAAAGAAAAGAAAAAAGGGGTGATAGGAAAGTGGTGAAAAGGGGGCACAAAGACGGTAAAACAATATGAAAGATAGCTAGGGATGTGCAGGATAGGTGTAGGGAATGTCCATAGCTGTCCATTTCTTCTACGGCAACAGCTGTGCTTATATACTGAATTTGTTGGTAAATTTGGACAATGTAACCCCAGAGAGAGAGAGAGGGGTGAGGACAACAATGATGTGTTGTGAAGCCAATTAGACAAGATTACATGTGTCCAGTGGACACGTGCAAAATGGACAGCTATGTATGGGGTAAAATTTTTTTTTGGGAACAGCTTACCCTTTTTTTTTTAAAGGTGAGAGTGGGATGTTGGGGAAGGATAGTAGGTATATTTGGGGAGGTAGGTTGGGTAGAAAGACAGACAAGGCAGTCAAGACAGCAGACAGGGGCAGTATATGACACATGTGGGGGGTAAACACCTTGAATGGGGAGAGGTGTTTGGTAATCAGAAGCCCGCAAGCCCCCAAATGGATACAGTTTGTCTGAGGTCCCCACTCTTCGGCATTCACCACTGCACCTTCATGGCCCCAAAGGTGGCTGTGCTGGGGGCTGAGCAGTAGGGGCAGGCAAACCCTCTAATTGTGCCATGCGGCCTTCAATATGGCATAGCAGATCTCCCAATTCCTGGTGGAGCTCGCCAAGCAGCAGACTATGGACCTGGATTTGGGTGACAGGATCCTGTCCATGCCAGCACCTAGGTGGTGGATGAGACCCATCCCCTAAGGTGGTTCCAGCGGACGATGAGGTCCCAGGGTGGGACCCAGACATGCTGGGGCCCAGTGCCACGGCCAGATGAACCAGGAGAGGCAGATCCGCTGGGATTGGCCTTCCCAGACATGCTATGGTGTTGCAGTTTTAGAACATATTTTGGTTAGTAATGGTAAACACATTCCTGAATTAGTTATAACAGCATGCATGAGTACTCCCATTAATCCAAGACAACAGATTTGGAACATTTGTATAGCAAACAGAAAACATGCATATATAGAACCACTGTGGGCAGTACACCAGCATGCAGGTTACATTGATAGCAACAGGCCACCAATGAAAGTATTTGAACAGGGAACATTAATTGTAATACATGTCAACATTTGTAGAACAACAGGACACATGTCCCAGCAGTAGGTGTGGTGAAAAACATACCCATTGATTTATGTGTTTAGATTATTGGTGAAGATAAGGTGGGGGAGAGAGAGATGTCAGTTAACAAATGTAGATCCTTGCAGTGGTCATAGTTTTAATGATCATTGCTCTACTCATTACTCTGAAGGTATTATTACAACTATGGCATTGGGTTGGGCAGTGGTATGTTTGTACACAGTATAAATACAGTCTTCTTATAGCTACTTTATACTTTTTCTTACTTGGAAGATCTGTGGAGGGAATATTTGTTAATACTACATGACTGTTTCTATCCATATTCACATATCAGGGTTACATATGTGCATTCATACTGTGTGTGTATGTACTACTGACATACTCTGCCTTGATTTCTATCAGTCACCCTGGTTGTTGGTAGCATGGACCAGTAGCTGTGACAGCATGACACTTTTGAACATTAGTTGGGGTAGGCCACTTGGTCTATGTACTTATTTTGCTGTCATTTGCAGCCTTGGGGTTGGACTGTGGGTGGTGGACTCAGCATTACTACAAACATCTTATAGCTACTTTATAGCTTCTTTCACCTGAAAGATCTGTGGAGGGAATTATATTGACACTACCTGACTGTTTCTACACATATTCATGAAATCCTAATTGAAATTATGCATACAGCTTACTACCACTCCCAAGATACGTACCGTAGCTGTTTCTGCTAAAAATACAATAAATTTGTGTTTCATCAGAATGAGCTATTGAGAAACTGCTGTGTCTTTCTTGAATGTTTTCTTTCTATTTCTCTCTTGGTTGTACAATCTGACCTTGTGATTACAACATTTTTTATATACATTCCTATACATACCTTTTGACATAGCACAGTGTGGAAAACAGTGGTTAACACAATATTACTATTCTGATATCAGATCTTGGTGCATGAAACTTTCAAGTCATACAGTACCAGAGTAAACACAACCAGTCTGGGGTTATCACTTTTAATGACAAGTAATTACACTTTTATTGATATATAACCTGTATAGGTTCATAGGTTCATAGGTTTATACTAGGCTATCTGCCCTAAGGCATTTATAAGCCTAGCCCAAAGTTTTGTGGCTTACGCCACCCCTTATATGAAAAAATACTGTGCCCATTAGTTTGTTGTGCCTCTGTCCAGCAGTGACACAGAGATGATTCCCGGGGTAAACTTGCTATCTCCCACACCCTCACTCCCCATTGGCCCTTGTTTTCAATTATAAAGGAATTCCCAATATTATTCTAGCATGTCCAAAGGTCAGTTGTCAATCTCCTCTCGGGTCCAGCTGGTGAATATGGGAATCTTGAGGCAATGTTACAACTGCCTTATGTACACAGACAACCCTCTCCTCCTCCCAACAAATTCCAACACATGTGAGAGATGCAACCATATAGCCAAACTGGAGGCTAAGCTCTCTCAACTCAGTACTGGCATAACCAGTCAGGAGGAGAAGGAAACCACACTCACTACAATTCCAGTCTCACATAGACCTACCACGACAGCAAACCAAACACATAATCACACAAAAACATACTCGGAGGCTCTAAATAAAGATCTGCCTAAGCAGCAGACACCCAAGCAACCGCTACCCCAAAACAAAACACGTGCAACACATATCTCACAAAGCCAGTGTGCCGAACAGTCACAGCCCTTAAGGCTAAACAACACACCTGATACACTTGTAATAGGTGACTCTATCGTCAGGCACACTGACGTCCTGCTCACCAGGCTAAACAAGGAGAAGGTCACGGCGAGCAGCCTGTCTGGCGCTAGGATCCGCCCCATAACACAAGCACTCAGGTCACTCCAAGGCAAGTACAAATATGACTCAGTCATTGTCCATGCTGGTGTGAATGACCTGAGACGTACCTCCCTGGACTACATGAAAAGAGACATAGAGGAGCTATCTGAGCATGTAGCCCAGGCTGGTATGACCCTGACCTTGAGTAGCATCTTACCCTCACCAAGAATGATGCCACAATATGAAGACAAGATGATCAATTTCAACAATTGGCTTAAGTATTGGTGTCATTCAAAGGGGATCCAATGCCTGTCAGCTTGGGATGATATGCACGACAAGCCACGATGCTTTGCTAGGGACGGCTTGCACCTGTCACCCCTGGGTTTTCGGATATTGGCAAAGGCTCTTGCTACCCCCATAGTGCCTTTTTTAGGCAAGGCTCAAAAGACAAACCCACCTCCATAGGTATCACAAGGGATAAGAAACTAAGAGTAATGCTACTCAACGCTAGAAGTTTAAACCTCAAGATGCATGCACTCGAAACTCTCCTTAGCATGGAGAACATCGATATCTGTGCAGTAACAGAAACCTGGTTCAGGACTCCCGAGAGCACCCCAGCACTACCAGGTTATACCTCATACCATGCTTTTCAGCCCCAAAACTTGGACCGAACCACAAAAGTAGGGGGAGTATCGATATTCATCAAAGATACCCACACCTCCAGGTTGGTGGCAAAGCACGAAGCATCAGAGACTATCCATGTGCAACTAACAGTGGGTAAAACTGCCTTCCAGTTTATAGCCTGCTACAGACCACCCTCCCAAACCCAGGAACCCCACTTGGCCTTCCTGAGAACACTGGAAAATATGAAGGTCTCTCCGAACACCATTATATTGGGCGACTTCAACTACCCAAACATAGATTGGGAGCATTACTCTAGCTCCAACACCCTTGCCCAAAGTTTCCTAGAATTCATAAACTCAAATGCTATGGAACAACTTGTTACCACTCCCACAAGAGGGGAAAACATACTGGACCTGATCATCACCAACATGGGGACTCTATGCTCCAGACCAGAAGTGTATCCCTCACTGGTAAGATCAGACCATAAACTGATCTCACTGGATATTCACATCCTGACCCCACCCCCTGCCCAGAAAACCACAGTGAAAAACCTCTCTAAAGCAAATTTCACACTCCTCAAAACCGAGGTGGAATCCTTCAAATCCTCCGGGCCTGTGGAAAATATGGCCCAGACCGCAGAATCCTTTATAAATGCATTCTATGAACACCTTCAGGAATGAATGGATCATGCAATCCCAAATAAAACCAAGACCCAATTCTCCAAAGGCAGACGACCTGTCTGGTGGACCCCAGCCATAAACAAACTATACAATAGAAGGAGGAAGCTACTACATGATAGAGCAATATCCCAAAAAGGGAAGGCATCTCTGATCAGTATTAGCAAAAAACTAAGGGCACTCATAAAATCGTCAAAGGCCAGCTTTGAGAGAAAAATTGCACAGGACACTAAAGATAATCACAAGGCTTTCTTTAGTTATGTTAGGAACCTGGGTGGGAATTCCCAGATATGCTCAGAATTAGTCCAAAATGACAAAAAATACACTGATCCCACAGACATTGCCAAAATCCTAGCTGACAGGTTCAGCGCAAACTTCTCCCCCCCTCCCCACCAAAAGGGCAAATATCTATCCCAGCAGAGTGCTGCCCCCCCCGACATCTCAGATGCTCAGGTGGGAGCCGCCTCCAAAGCAAAAACACAGCATCAATGGGACCAGACGGTGTCCCAGGCTGCATCCTACATGAACTCCAAGAAGAGCTAAACCCAAACATAAAACTACTGTTCAGTCTCAGCCTTACTACAGGATATGTACCCAAAGAGTGGCGTGCAGCAACAGTGGTCCCTCTCCACAAAGGTGGTGCCTCAACGGACCCTGGAAACTATCGCCCCATAAGCCTGACTAGCTTGGTCTGCAAAGCTATGGAAAGGATCATCATGGACCTCATAAATAAAGATATTGGGGACCTACAGACACTGGATCCTACCCAGTTTGGCTTTGTTAAGGGCAGATCCTGCCTCTTAAACCTGGTTGACTTCTTTGAAACAGTCACCAAGGCCATTGACAAAGGGAAGGTGGTCCACACAGCCTATCTGGACCTCGCAAAAGCCTTCGATACAATACCCCACTCAGGCATTATAGATAAGCTCACCAGCTTAAATATAAACCCCTATGTCACTAGATGGGTTGCAAACTGGCTCAAGGACAGAACCCACATGGTTAGAATTGCTGGAGCCATGTCAGACTCCAAACCAGTTACAAGTGGCGTCCCACAAGGCTCAGTCCTGGGACCTCTCTTGTTTGGTATATATTTCTCGGAGGTACAGGCCAACACGGAAGGACTGTGGCTAACCAAGTTCGCAGATGACTGCAAACTGGGCACCATAATCGACTCTCCAGCCGACACAAGCATCCTCCAAAAGGGCCTCATAGAAACAGACAACTGGTGCCAGAGCCATGGCCTCAAGCTAAATGCCAAAAAGTGTATAGTCATCCCCTTTGGCAAAAACAAAGTGCCCACAAATTACCACATAGGTGGTAATCCATTAAGTACACAAGAAGTCATTAGGGACCTGGGGACCCAAGTTGATAGCAATCTCTCATTTGACAACCACGTGGCCAAAGTGGTTAGAAAAACATTTTATATAGCCCACCTAATCATGAAGGATTCACATCCAGATTAGGAGGTCATCGCCTCTTTACTCATCCTCATCAGGCCCATAATCGAGTACAATGCCTTTGGGATGTACCTTACCAAACACATGCAGCAACTGGAAAGACCGCAAAGTACCTCACCAAGAGGATCAAAGGGCTCAAACAGATGCCATATGCTGCCCAGTTAAAGAAACTCCAGCTCTACTCAGTGGCATACCGCCTGCTCAGAGGTGACCTGTGCCTGACGTATAAGGCCATGTCCAACCCGGAATTAAGGGACATGCTGCACCTCAAAAAATCCAAATCCCATCGAGCTACATGCTCGAGAGACTTGAACCTCAGCACTGAAATAAATAGGACATGCTGGAGGGACAGATTCATAACCCAGACGCTCCCTTCACTATGGAATAAAATCCCAGTCCAGGTTAGGCAGAGTCCCTCATTGAATCTCTTCAAGAGGAATCTTGATGAGTGGATGGGAGATCATAGGTTTACCTCGGGTATCACTTCTGTGTCACTGTTAGACAGAGGCACAGTATACTAACCTCGAAAAAGGGCATAGCAAAATTAATTTAAAATGGGTGGCGTAAGCCAAACATACTCTGGCTAGGCTTATAAATGCCCTAGGGCAGATAGCCTAGTATGAACCTATGAACCTATCCACAGGTCAAGATTTCTCTTGAACAGAGCCAGCGAGGTGCTCTGCCTCACATGGACCGGGATTTTATTCCACAGCATAGGGAGTCTCTGAGTGATAAATCTATCCCTCCAGCACGTCCTATTTATATCCGTGCTAAGGTTTAAGTCGCTTGCTCTAGTGGTTTTGGTGGATTTGGATTTTTTGAGGTGGAGCATGTCCATTAATTCCGGGTTGGACATGGCCTTGTATGTCAGGCACATGTCACCTCTGAGCAGACGGTATGTGACTGAATAGAGCTGGAGTTTCTTCAATCTGGCAGCATATGACAGATTTTGGAGTCCCTTTATCCTTTTGGTGAGGAACTTTTGGGGTCTCTCCAATTGCTGCAGATGTCGGGTGAGATACATCCCGAATGGGGCATTGTACTCGATCATTGGTCTGATAAGTGAAGAGTACAGGGGAACAATGACCTCACTAGATCTGGATGTGAATCCCTTCATGATCAGGTGGGCAATGTAGAAGGTCTTTCTAACCACTTTAGCAACGTGAGTGTCAAAAGAAAGGCTACTGTCAACCTGGGTCCCCACGTCCCTGATAACCTCTTCTGTGCTTAGTGGATTTCCACCTATATGGTAGCTTGGGGTTACCTTGTTTTTCCTGAAGGGTATAACTATACATTTTTTGGCGTTTAACTTCAGGCCATGGCTCTGGCACCAGCTATCTGTTTCCGTGAGTCCCTTCTGAAGGATATCCGTGTCCGATGCACTTTCCACTATGGCGCCCAGTTTGCAGTCGTCTGCAAACTTTGTCAGCCAAAGTCCTCCCATGTTGGCCTGTACTTCTGAGAAGTAGATGCCGAACAATAGGGGGCCAAGGACCGAGCCCTGTGGGACACCACTTGTGACCGGCTTGGAGTCTGACATAGCGCCAGCAACTCTAATCCTGTGGGTTCTGTCCTTAAGCCAATTTGCAACCCATCTTGTGACATATGGGTTTACATTTAAGCTGGTAAGTTTTTCTACAATACCCGAGTGGGGTATTGTGTCGAAAGCCTTTGCAAGGTCAAGGTAGGCTGTATGGATTGCCTTTCCCTCATCAATGGCCTTGGTGACTGTTTCGAAGAAGTCGACCAAGTTCAAAAGGCATGATCTGCCCTTGACGAAGCCAAACTGGGATGGGTCCAATGTCTGCAAGTCCCCTATATCTTTGTTTATGAGATCCATTATGATCCTCTCCATAGCTTTGCAGACTAGACTTGTTAAGCTTATGGAGCAGTAATTACCAGGGTCCGTAGAGGCACCACCTTTGTGGAGTGGGACCACAGTTGCCGTACGCCACTCCTTGGGCACGTATTCTGTGGTAAGGCTGAGATTAAACAGCTGCCTTATGTGTGGGTTTAATTCCTCATTTAGCTCATGTAGCACACAGCCGGGGTCACCATCCAGTCCCATTGATGCTGTGTTTTTAGCTTTAGAGAGAGCAGCTTTCACCTGCGCATTTGAGATGTCTGGGAGGCTACACTGGCTGGGATAGTTATCTCCTTTAGGGGAGAGGGTGAAGTTTGCACTGAACCTGTCTGCCAGTATGTTGGCAATGTCTGTGGGTTCAGTGATTTTTCTATCATTTTGGACTAATTCTGAGCATATCTGGGAGTTTCCACCCAGGTTCCTAACATAGCTGTTAAAGGCCTTATGATTGTCCTTTGAATCCATGGCAATTTTTCTCTCAAAATTGGCCTTAGTTGATTTTATGAGTGCTCGTATTTTTTTACTAATAATGATCAGGGGTGACTTCCCTTTTATGGATTTTGTTCTATCATGTAATAGCTTTCTCCTCTTATTGTAAAGTTTGTTAATGGCTGGGGTCCACCAGACTGGACGTTTGCCCTTTGTGGAAAGAGTCTTGGTTTTATTTGGGATTGCCTGATCCATGCAGTCCTGGAGGTGTTCATAGAAGGCATTTGTAAGGGCTTCCGCAGCTTGGGTTGTGGTTTCCACTGGCTCAGGGGCCTTGAAGAATACCACACCAGTCTTGAGTCGTGTGAAGTTTGCTTTAGAGAAGTTCTTCACTGTGGTCTTTTTTGTTTGGGGTGGGGGCAGGATGTGGATTTCCAGTGAGATTAGTTTATGATCAGATCTCACCAATGAGGGATATACTTCTGGTGTGGAGCATTTTGTCCCCATGTTTGTGATAATGAGATCTAGTATATTTTCTCTTTTCATGGGAACAGTGACTAGCTGTTCCATGGCATTTGAATTTATGAACTCCAGGAACCGTTGGGCTAGAAAGTTAGGGCTTGAGTAGTGTTCCCAGTCCATATTCAGGTAGTTGAAGTCACCCAATATGATAGTGTTTGGAGATACATTTATACCCTCCAGTGTCTTCAGGAAGGCTGTGTGGGGTTCCTGAGTTTGAGAGGGTGGCCTGTAGCATGCTACAATTTGTAGAGCAGTTTTGCCTATGGTTAGTTGCACCTGGATGGTTTCCGAAGCTTCGCGCGTTGCCACCAGCCTGGAGGTGTGGGTATCCTTTATGAATATGGATACACCCCCTCCTTTTGTGGTATGGTCCGGGTTTTGGGGCCGGAACGCATGATATGAGGTAAAACCTAATAGTGCCGGGGTGCTCTCAAGAGCCTTGAACCAGGTTTCAGTTACAGCACAGACATCGATGTTCTCCATACTGAGAAGGGCCTCGAAAAGTGCATTTTGAGATTTAGACTTCTGGCATTGAGCAGCATTACCCTCAGTTTCTTCCCATTTTTGTTTTCTAGGGTGGTAGGTTTAGAATTTGAGCCTTGCCTAAAAAGGCACTATGGGGTGGCAAGAGCCTTAGCCAATATCCGAATCCCAGAGGTGACAGGTGCAAGCCGCCCTCATGCAGCGTGGCTTGTCAAGCATGTCATCCCAGGCAGACAGACACTGGATCCCTTTGAATGACACCAGACATTAAGCCAATTGTTAAAGCTGATCATCTTGTCTCTATATTGTGGCATCATTCTTGGTGAAGGAAGGATACTGCTCAGGGTCAAGGTCATACCTGTCTGGGCTACATAATCAGAGAGCTCCTCTATGTCTCTTTTCATGTAGTCCAGGGAGGTACGTCTCAGGTCGTTCACACCAGCATGGACAATGACTGTGTCATATTTGTACTTGCCGTGGAGTGACCTGAGTGCTTGTGTTATGTGGCGGATTCTAGCGACCGATAGGCAGCTTACTGTGACCCTCTCCTTGTTCAGCCTGGTGAGTGGGACGTCAGTGTATCTGACTATGGAGTCACCTATGACAAGTATGTTTGGTGTTGTATTTGGCCTTAAGGGCTGTGACTGCTTTGCACACTGATTTTGTGGTTTATGTGTTGCTTGTGGGGTGTCTTGAGGTAGCAGTTGTTTGGGTGTCTGCTTTGGAGGCCTCTGCTGTTTAGGTAAATTTTTACTCAGAGTATGTTACTGTTACTCTCCTACTGGCTTCTTCAGTCACTAAAAACAATACCCGTTTTTAAATACTGCAAGGTGACATTCTACTACATTTTATTTATTTGCCCTACATAATACCAGCTAGAAGGTTACTCACCAGCTTCGCGATACAGCCTTAGCAGCCTGCTGGTGTGGGCTTCCAAGTTCACAGTCCTCTCATCTGCAGCTGTACAGGAGATGAGAAAAAACATTTATGCATACCTATCTATCACATACACAGGCTGGACTTTGGATGACACTTATTTTGACTAACACTTACACACGGCTGGAACATTCCCTGCTTGGGCATCTTGGATCCACTGGTCCAAAAGGTCCCTCTTCTTCTGCTTCAAGTCGGCAAAGTGGTGCTGGACCTGCTCACCAGTCTGAGCAATGCCATTGGCAGTGGTGAGGTCTCAGGCAAGTTGGTCCCAGGCCTCTGCTTTGTATTCGGAGCACTGGTACTGCTTCAAGTCGGCAAAGTGGTGCTGGACCTGCTCACCAGTCTGAGCGATGCCATTGGCATTGGTGAGGTCTCAGGCAAGTTGGTCCCAGGCCTCTGCTTTGTATTCGGAGCCCTGGTACTGGTCCTGCAGCAGTCGCCCTTCATGGTCTTTAATGAGGAGAACGACCATGACCCTGGACTCCTGAATGCCCCAGCGCTGCACCCAATAGCACACACCTTCATCTACACCAGCAATAGCACCTACAGTGGAAGGCTACAACTGGTTATGAGCTGCATTCCCTCCTGCATGGTTTAAATAGGGATAATTTTCCACCCTTTACCATGATTAGACAATTTTGAAACTGCTGAGCTAAGCTAAGCACCAGGCAACCCCGCTTAGCAAAGATAACAATTGCTTAAAGGGGTAGATAATAAGCCCTGTTTACCAGTGCGCAAATCCACTTAGCTATCCTAAATCTTGTTTAAACTTTAAATTTCAGTGACACCTCACATTTGGGGCTGCTACACTACCCTGGTCTGCTTATACATAATAATATTCACTACCTATTTAATTGCGTTTCACATACGAAAGTGTATGGACTGCTGGGGGTTTGAACCATGACTGACTGTATGTTAGGCAAATGTTCTAGCCACTATGCTATTCCAGTTTCACTGGTAGTATTGTGCATATTTCTATTTAGCTTCTTTTGATGTTTAAACTCTGCTATGCATAGCTGCGTGATGGGCACACCCGCTCAGCAACACTTAAACTTTATTGCACACAGGAAAAAAAAAATAAGGAATATATTTTAAATATTGCTGTTAGAAACTTAGAACATTGATAGAATGACAGGCATTGCATTAGCATGTATTTTGCAAAGGGTATGCAGTGTGTCACACTGCTGTTTTACTGGATCGCACTTCTTTTCTGGTGTATGATGCACACATTTATGGCAGAATGTGTACACACTTTTCACTGAAATCACAAAACGTTGCAGTCAAAATTTGTTCAGTGGTATTAGAAATACCAGCCAGCAGTTGTTGAAAAACTGGTGGAGTTCTGGAGTAAGATTCCATTGTAGGAAATTTTCCATTCAATACAAAACCAGACCTCTGTAGCAAAAACTGAGTCAATTGTTGAACATGCAAAGTAAGATTGCCATCAAGGTCAGAGAGATTCACATTACAAGATGCAAATAGATTTGGGAAATTGGTAAATAAATCCTGCCAAGTCTGGGGCAAACATCTCAGAAGGCCACGTGGAAGGTATAAAAGTGACTAACTAAACAAGCGGACTGCTGGAGCTGGTATGTAGATGAATATTCAAATAATAAAAAACACATCCAGAAAACCCGAGACTCAAAATGCAGACTACTTTAAGAAATAAAACTACTGTTAAATGCTTTCATCATACATAGACATCATCAGACCCACTGAATAATATAATGCACATGAAACCCAATTAAAAACAATTTCAAAAACAGAGCAGTATTAGAACTTTGCCATGTAGATTTTTCAAGAAAAAATACACACATTCGCACACAAACCAATATATACACCCACATACATACATACATACATGCTCACAGACACATAGGCGTGCACACACAGACACACACACACACACACACACACACACACACACACACACACACACACACACACACAGACACACAGACACACACACAGACACACACACACACATGCATCTTTATGTTCAAATGACAAGTTTTATAGTAAAATAGTTATGGCACCAGTGTCCCATATTTTAAGATGCTTCTGTCTGCTATATACTGCCTTAACTTGCTTGCCAAAATTATTTTCATCTTTGAAGTGCTGCCATAATATTGTACTTTCAGCTCATTCTGTTTTTGTTCTTTACCAACCTCTAAATGTTCTCTCCATTCTCTTTCTAGTCTTTTCAACTCTGATTATTTACCTTTAGTTGATGATTCTTTTTCTCTAAACTTGTATTTTCTCTAGCCTCAGTCTCTCAGTTGTCTTTCATTCTCAACATATATTTTTTTCCTGATTTTGTGCTACATAGCTTATCTCCTCTTTATTTAAGTCCCACTTCCTAACCTTATCTATGCAATTCTTTTTTCTCTTTCCTGTTCTCATTTATGTTTCCTAAATGTCTCTGGAGGTTCACCTGTCTGATCCCATTACTCAGCCAACTTAGGCTAAGGTTCCATTTCAGCCTTCTCTAGCCAACTACTGCACGATGAAACAGCAGTATTGGATCTGTATGCATTCTCACTACCAGGTATTCACGGTAGCATAAATTGCACACATGTTGCAATAAAGGCTCCACCTATCCCACAGTTTTATAGGTTCTTGAACAGGAGGCGACACCACTATTTGAACTTCCAGGTAGTTTGAGACATCAATAGAGTCAGCCAATGTGCCCATGCAGCACCCAGGCAGTGCACATGATTCACATTTCTGGCACACATCTTAGATATACTGCTGCTTTCTGTATACAGAAATTCTGCAGCACCACCTAGTTAGTATGTGCATGTACCATGCTGCTGTGAAACAACACGGCTGAAGTGATCCCATAGGTAGTAACCCCACCACAACCATGTTCATACTCTTCTGCTGGTAATATTGCATACTTGCTGGGATGCTAGAACCAATTAAAATGCAAAAATGTGTGTGCACAAACCTGCAACATCACAGAACATATGTTTGGCCTGATCAAATTCTACATCCCCTGCCTCAATTTATGCTGTGGGATCACACCAGTATGATTTAGCCATAGTCTGCAGGATGTTTACACATGTTGCTTCTTCCATAATATCATATTGGAGAGACAGACTGAGTAGCCCCTGGGTACTGGTACAGTCAAACAGTCCACAAATATGGATGGTAAGGAAGGCACATTAACATTGCTGCCAAATGTGATTGTGGCAGAGCAGGAGCAACTCGCAGCCGCACCCCAACTACCCATACATAGAAGAGCACAATACATGTCAGAGCAGGCAGAGTGGCATCCACTAGTGCAGACGTATGGGTTGGGATGAATACACACATACACACACACGGACACACACACACATGCACACACACACACACACACACACGCACACACACACACACACACACACACACACACACACACTCTCTGACAGTGCAGCAATGCCACAGAATTAAAATGTGATGCATGCCGTGTACAGATCAGGCTGTGCCATTCAGTGCAAAAGATATTCCAAAATTTATCATACTGGAAAGAAGGAGTAGTGGATCTATATTTCATCATGCTCACGAGTGGCTAAGGGCTGAGTGACACATATCTGTCTATGCGCACTCTGGATAGTGGGGGCAGTATCACAGGAGTCTGAAGTAGAAGTAAGCTTCAATTGTTATGTGTCATATACTAAGTCCTCAGACTGTAATGGGATCACACTATATGATTATGGCCTGATGGAAAGCCAGGTATTCCAAAGTGAAGGTTGGAAGTCTAGATGGGGGCATGTGATGTTTGAAAATAAATCTGCCACTGTTTTTGAGTCAGACTAACATATTTGTGATCTGCACTTATGTCTTTTAAAATATAACAAGTGTGTCAGAATCTGTGTTTGAAACTCCAGTGTTTTCTTTTCAGTGGCATGAAAAGCTATGAAAACTTTTGACTGTTTTCTAAGTAGTGTATTAGAAGTATATGAAGTTTACTGCTGAAATTTCTAATTGCATTATGTGAAATGCATAGCAGGCATGTGATAAAGAAGCTATAATTGTTTAGCTCTACGATTACAATATTGCTGACTAATCCTAGGCCAGGAAACTAAAAACTATAAAAGTGCAATGAGAAAGATATTTACGAACAAGAAAGAAAGCATAATAGCAGGTAAATGTTAATCTTTGCTTAATTACATCTATGTTTTTTGTATGCAAAGGAGATATGTGAAATAGCTGAATTAATAAAAAAGTTGCAGTTTTGGACTAGAATAGCAGGGAAATAAGTCCTCCTGCACTTACAGACAACTTGCTATTTTCACCAGGATTAATTTTTTTTTTGCTGCATTCCTCTGTGTTTTATCCAAGCTTTAAAGTTAAAACTGAATAGAGTGAGTATGTCAAATTACTGCTCAATTGCTTTTAAAAGTTTCTTTGTGTGCTTTTATGTGATGTTACTCATTACTGTTGTATTTCTTTGTATATATTTATTCTCAGCTTCAAAATTACAGCAGTCAGTCAGTTTTGGCCAGCTGTGGGTCATGTTAAATATAATAGTTGTTATTCTGGTTTTGGCCAAATGTGTGCAATATTATAGCAAATTTGTCACCCTCTATGGCAGTAGTTATTCTGATGGCAGGAGGATGATTGGTGCAGTTCTGGGAATCTAGTAATATTGGCTAAAGCTTCAGCTGTTTGTTTATTGGTTCTTTAACTTTCCCTGTTTGCTTTATGTTGAAGGGAGGTATGCACTATTGTCTTTATTCTCAGATTGCTGGAAACTGCACTCATGTGCAGAACATGAAAATCAAAAAAGGGGCCTTTTGACTCAGTTTTGCATCTGAAAGGCAGGAAATGCATTTATTCTACTACATGAACAGTTGGCTTGTTATTTTCAATATATTTAAGTGTTTTTTTCATTTTTGCTGCACATTTCTGTGCATTATCTGAGTTTCAAAATTTCAACTGAATATGTGCAATAGTTAAGAGTTATGTTACTGTTCTACTGCTTTTAAAGTGTATTTTATGATTTTACGTGGCTTTATTTATTCTTTCTGCATTTTCTCTGTTTCTGTTCTCACTTTCAAAGTTGAAGCAAACAGCTAGATTTAGCCTAGTTGTGAGCCATCTTAGTGCTCCCTAATGAAATCTCAAGGGTCAAACTACTGAGTCTTGAGGTAACATAAATATGACTGAAAATACAGGAGAAGAGCATATATCAAACATTGCTCTTCTCCTTTAAACTTTTTTTTTTTCTTTTTGTAGAGGGGAACAAATGACTGGTGACTTCATGATTTGCCATACAACTAGACTGGATATAACAAGGTATCACTGAGTTGTCTTTCAGGTTCCAGGATATCTTATATCCTAAAGGCCATTAGGACGCTTGCTTCAGACAAACAAAACTCTTGTATAGCAATTGTACATGTTGATGTGAAAAACTTATGGTGCAGAAACCTGAAGAATATGCAGAGAGATATGTCAGAGCTCTCTGTGCTTGGTGAAAAAGCAGGTAAGACTTGTATATAGAACAGAATCCTTCCTTTTCCAAGAATGATGCCTAGGTGCAAAAGAAAAAAAATAGATTAGCTTAATCAATTGGCAGAATAATCAATGTCATTCTAGAAGGATCATAGGTTCATAGGTAGGTACTAGGCTATTGACCCTAGGGCCTATATAAGTCTAGCCAAAAAGGTACCCTGGTTTTTGCCACCCAAGAAAATTATTTTCCTGTGCCCCTGTCGAGCAGAGCCACCGAGGTGATCCCCGGGGTGAATTTCCTATTTCCCATCCAATTAAGTCTCTGCTTGGACCAAGATGATTGACAGTACTATATGCATGGCAAGGGATGGTCCAAATCTCTTATTCAAAGGCTTCTTCATACTTGATAAATGGCCTTGCCATCCCCATAGTGCCTTTTTAGGCAGAGTGCAGCTAATGAACATTCAAGTGTAGCCAATGTATCAATACCTAATCAGAAACAAATTAAAGTGGTACTATTAAGGGATTCCAAGATGGCTGCCGGCTAGACTAGTGCCTGTTCACTGTGCTCCTCACTGTTATGTAATAACCGGCTATTTTTTACAACTTTTAAGTGATATTTTTCCTCAGTTTTTTCTACAAAAAGTACCTCTGAGACTATTCCTTCATAATAGGATCATTTATTTTTCTGAAGAGTTCAGCTTTTGAATTATTTTACCTCAGAACAATTTTGGATTCAACAGACTTTGGACACGTGCACCTTGGAAGCACATCTTAGAATCAGATATCCTGCCTTCACACTTCTATTCTGGGCATGGGTGGCAACTCTGATACCATGGTGACGCAGACTACTAAGGCCAAATTCTCCTCTATGCTTTCACCAGAGAATGACACTAGTTCTAAAAGATTAAGAACCACCAAACAATCTTCTGAGATCATTAAAGTAAGTATTAAAGACAAAAATGACTCTAACTTCCATTTAGATGACTTAAAGATGGCATTACAACCCATTCAAAGTGCTATACAAAGTTTTTCTGAACAATTCACTGATTTTGGTAAAATTTTAAAACAGATAAGTGAAAGAATGGACATTATTGAAAGCAAAAATATAGCCTTAGAAATAAGAGCAGACTCAGTTGAAAGAGATCTAAAATCTAAGGATAAGCTCATTACAGAAATTCAAGCTAAATTACTGGACTTAGAAGCTAGGAGCCACAGAAATAATATCATAATTAGAGGATTACCAGAGTCTTATGAAAATCAGAATTTAATATCAGTGACTAAACAAATATTTGAGGCATTACTAAATTGTGAGACAACTTCAAAAACCTTAGTTATAGAAAGAGCGCACAGAGCCTTGCGTACCAGACAGGATTCCACTTCACCTCGGATTATCTACACAAGACTACTTAATTTTCAAGACACTCAACATATTTTAGAAGCAGCTAAAAGCAAAAAACAATTTGTCTGGAATAACCATAAATTGACCTTTTCACAGGATTTACCTCCACAAATAAAAATGAACAGACAAAAACTTTCACCATACTGTGCAGAGCTCATAAAAAGAGGAATAAGGTTCCGTATGTGCTATCCTAACACTCTTTCTTTCAGTCACAATGACAGAAGATTTATGGTTACAGACCCTAAAGAAGCTAAAGACACTTTCCTAAAAGTATTCAAGTCTCTTCCTGAGTCAGTTTCATAATAATACATCTCTTAACTAATGTAAATGTTTTTACTGTTTGGTCAGCATATTTTCATTTATTAATATGCACTCTTAATATTTATTGGAATGGTGACTAGATATAATATTAGAAAAATCAATCTAGTTTCATGTTATGTTCTATATGCTTTTATTGGCATTTAGAAATGTCACAAACACAGAATATTGGTATTTCTATATACTCTAAGTTAACAGTATGTGTGAGGTATCAGATCATAATGTTTGTAAAGTGATATTGTTTTTGACAACAAAGTATTAAAAAAAAAAAAAAAAAAAAACAGAATAGAGGGAATTTTCCAGGGTCTCGAGCCAATACAGCGTGACAATCCTATTCAGTCTTACTTTAATACTTGTCCGGATTATGCACGCAGCTTTTCTGTAACTTCATGGTTTCAGGATGACGTCGGCCTTCTAGGGTGAACGTTTGATCTTTCCGTACATCAGATACACGAGATTGGTTGTATTGTTTCAGCTGTGTGCTTCATGATCGTGCAGAGTTTGATGTCAGGGCTGGAATGTGTCTCCTCACTTCAAGGCTGTCTTCCGGGTTTCCCGTAGTCGAGACCAATGGTAAGTGACAATTGTTCTGTGCCTCCTAGTCATCCCAGCAGTTTCTACGCTCGTAAGTGGATCTACTAATAAATGATGTGTCAGGAGCCTTGCGTGCTGGTGGATGAGTTACCAAAGGCTCTTGTGGGTACCGGCTTTGTGCGGAAGTGATGATGCTTTGGAAACAGGAATGGGGCTTTAATGCTCGTTGTTTGTATTAATAGGGCTCTCTCTAAGCCATGAGGTACTTAAAATATTATAAAAATGACATGCTTTGATGTTTTTTGAAAGGATGTTCTTTCAGTCTGAAAAATTGGTTCGTAGGCATATGTTACTATATTGTAAATAGGATTCTTATTTTTTACGGCGAACTGGAGAGGTGGTTACAGTTTATGGAGGGTCTTATGGAGATTTCTCTATTTTTATTATTAGTTAGATTGTTTAAATGTATTCCTGCATTACTGCTTTTATGCTTGAACGTTTCTCAGTTAATATGTTAAAAGTTTATACGTGTAAAAGGTTTGCATGATTGTCAGAGGTAATGTGCAACCCCTTGTGACCATACTAGTACATATTTTACTCAAATTCTAAATGAAACATTACTTAGGTTAGGCAGCATATTGGCTTGATTTTTATGGTCTCATGTATACATTAAGATAAAATGTTTTATTTTATTAATGGTATGCATAACTAAGGTTAGGAGGGGTGTGGGCTTGTATTGATAGATGACTTTTCATTAGTTTTGATGGTGACCTCATTACTACTAGTAACCTTATATACTTGTGTCCTATAGTTTAGTTTACATGTTGATACAGATGATTAGTTAGCATTATACTGTTGAAATAGCATATAGTTTTATAAATATTCTATCTCATATTGCAATATGTATACTTTATATTTATATTATTTTTAAGTTGAATGGTTTGTGATATGCTGTTATGGTGTTTCACATGTATTAAGGTTTATAATATGTATTGATTTATTAGGCTTTACTAATTTTATTTTAGTCTCACTAATATTAAAACCTGATATATGGTGTTAATTACTTCAATGCAATAATTTTCTGTCTTATAGGAGCTTGTGATTATACATATGAATAGGGATTGAGTATGTCGGACATCTTGTGCTATGTAAGTTGTGTAAATATGTTTAGTTTTGTTAACATTGTTTTAGTCCTTTTCAGGACTTTACTTAAAGTTTCTTCTTTCATTGTGAAGTTATTGGTAACCAAATTCATTAATCTTGTATTGGGATTTTTATATCTTCCTTCTATAGATGAGCTTTGGTGGGTAGGCACTGGGGTAGGGAAGAAGGAAGTGTGTAAGTTTAAAGTTAATATTATTCTGAAGCATATCTTACTAGAGAGTTATTGTTTTACCATGACCAGATTAGGTCTTCTTTTAGTTTTTACTATCTATTTACATGAAATTACACTAGTTTCCTGCACGTATGTTATCAAACCTTTATTAAGTACATGACAAATTTATTAATAGTTGATTCCTGGAATATAAGAGGAATCCAAAATAAAGCCAAGAAATCTTTACTATTTCATCTGATTTATGAATCACAAGCCAGTATATGTTTCATACAAGAAACACATATTCCCAGAGAAGATTGGGACAAAGATAAAAATAAAAAATGGATCAAAAAATAATAGCTTCTGGGGACTCTTCTAATTCTAGGGGGGTGGCTATTATAATTAAACAAAAATTTCAAGGGATTATTATTGATGAAAAACATGATAATGAGGGTAGATGGTGCCTTTTCACTTCTACCATACATAATCTGGGTAAACCACTTCTGGTACTAAATTTATATGGTCCTTGTAGCCAACAACATTTTTTTATTCTACAGATATATAATATACTCACTTTTTACAAAGATCACTATGTTATAGTAGGGGAGGACTGGAATGCTGTAATAAACCCAGACATTGATCGTACTAGTTGTTCCTCTTCCTATAATCAACAAGCATCTCTCGCTCTCGAAGATTTAATTTTAGACTATAATCTCATAGACCCGTTAAATCTTACAGAGTACTCAAATAAAAAAGATATATACACATATTACTCAAAATGTTATCATTCTTGGTCAAGATTAGATTTTTTTCTTATATCTAATACTCTTTCACAATGGTTATTGGACTTTACTGTTGAACCCAGATTTCTTTCAGATCATTCCAGAATTTTATTAAAATTAAATATAACTTTTAAAGCTGGTATTATATCCAAACAAAACAATTGGACAATGAATAACAACCTTCTCTTAAATAAAGATATTTGCAAAATGTGTACAGAAATAATTCAGGATATGGAAAACAAGTTAGATTCAACAGATATTCCTTATGATATACAGTGGGCTGCTTGTAAGGCGAGGTTAAGAGGAATGTTTATTGGTAAGGCTGCATATCTTAAAAAGCAATTTAATAATAAAGAAAGATCTCTTAAATTAAAAATTCAATCTCTTGAAAATCAATATAGATTAAACCCTGATCCCGATTATGAAACGCAAATTATAGATTGTCAAAAAGAACTTATTTTACTTAATCAAAACAATCTCTCAATATTACAGCAAAAATTATTAGTCACATACTCTGAATGGGCTCAAGTACCTTCTAGAACCTTGGCTAGAATAATTAAAAAAAAATTTGATAGGCCTGAAATATCACCCTTACAATATAAAAACCAATTATACAACACGGATAAGGAAATTATGCATCTATTTACACTACTTTATACAGAGTTATATTCTAAATCTTCCAAATCTATGGTAAATAGCCATATAAACAGCTTTCTATGCTCTTTAATATTCCCTATGTTAAGTATAAATCAACAAAGCTTTCTTTCAGCTCCTCTTAGTCTCCAAGAGATTTCTCAGTCAATTGATAGACTTAAACCTGATAAATCTCCTGGACCCGATGGTTTCACACCGGAATTCTTCAAATCCTTTAAGTCTATAATTGCTCCCTTTCTTCTCAAAGTGTATAACTATATAAAAATTAACGACATAGCTGATCTTCATTGGAACACCTCAAAAACTATACTAATCTTGAAAAATAATAAAGATAAAACTGACCCTTGTAATTATAGGCCAATTTCATTAATCAATTTAGACATCAAGATTTTATCATCTATTCTTGCTAATAGGTTGAAGCAGGTTCTACCATCAATAATATCCCCAGACCAAACAGGGTTTATGTCTCACAGACATGTATGGGACAACACCCTGACTTTGGAGTCTATTATCCATCTTACAAAAAGTGACAATAACTCAATGTATGCATTGATCCTGGATGCATCGAATGCTTTTGATAGAGTGTGTTGGGATTTTCTCTTTCAAACCATGTCATGTTTTAATTTTCCCATCTCTTTTATAAATTTAATAAAAACTCTTTATAAAGAAACCTTTACCAGACTTCACATTAATGGTTCCACATCATCCCCTATAAAGATTACCAGAGGTATGAGGCAGGGTTGTCCTTTGTCTCCTTTTCTTTTTAATCTATATTTAGAACCATTACTACTATACATAACACAAAACACATATCATAGGATTCCTAGGATTCTCAATACTAAATTATTTTTCTCTGCTTTTGCTGATGATCTTGTTTTATACTTCCAAACTCCTATCACAGATCTTAATAAAATAACTAACTCTATTGAGTGATTTTCTCTTGCTTCGAACTATCTCATAAATCCTCAGAAGACTCATATTCTACCTTTAAATCATTCAGTACATAAATCTTACTTGTTTTCTGACTCCCGGTTTCAAATTACTTTTGGGGTAAAATATTTGGGTATTCATATGGAGCATAATAACCATTCTTCATTTCAAAATATTTGAATAAAGTTTGAATATCAATATTGTCTGATATGCGTAGATGGGAATATCTGAATTTATCACTTCTATCCAAAGCCGCAATAATCAAAATGAAAATTCTTCCCAAATTTTTGTATCAATTCAATTCTTCAGATCAGATAATTCCCAAATCCTTCTTTGACAAAGTTAATAAAGAATTAGCTAAATTTTTGTGGTTTCCTAAAACTGTTAGGGTTTCTTACTCTAGATTATCAATTCTTAAAGATAGGGGTGGTTTGGGTTTACCAAATGTTTATCTTTATTATTTAATTGTTTCAGCAAACAAGCTATGGTCCAGTTCTAAAATGAATAATATTCAACATATTCAGTCTCCGACTTGGGTTAAGTTATGGTATCAGTATATTTTATCTAAAAACATAAATCCTGCGGCCATTCCGTTCATCTCTATAGATAATTTGAACACTCTAAAAATCTCTAATTTCCTTAAACAAAAGATCAAAGCATTTCAGGAGTTATTAAAACTTATCAATCTTGATAATATTTTTCATTTACTTCAACCACTTCACCTAGATCCCAACATAAGGTTAGATAATTCACCATTCAATCTAACAAATTATCCCCTTATAAAACATATGAATGTTTGGGATCTCTTGAAGTATAAAGACTTGACCCTGGCTAACCTACGTAACACTTGGAAAGTTAATTGTAAGTATACTATAATCTTACGTCAATTAAGGGGGTGATTATGGTTAAATGCGGTCTCATAAAACCAAGAGAGCAAGATCTGAATAATCTTGACACGATAATTAGAACAATATCATCACCTGTGAAAATGCTATCAAATTCTTATAACTTGTTAAATAAATTAATACAAGGCTCGTGCTGTCTTTTTTCAGGTATCTGGGTGAATCATAATTCTCAAATTACTGAAAATCAAAAAATTTTGGCCATTAGAAATACTCTGGAATATTCCCCATTTAAGAAATTGTTCTATACACAATTGATGATTAATAATAATGCTTATCTTACTCCTTATAAACTGAACAAATTTGATGCTAGTAAATCTCCTTCTTGCCCTTGTTGTTCTTTTCCCCAAGCTGATCTTTTGCATATTCTTTGGTATTGCCATTTTTCCCATAAACTCTGGACTTCTTTGAAAGTAAGGTTACAGAAAATGGGTTATCATAAATCCACTTTGTCTTGGGAAATTGCTATACTTCATATACCTGTAGTACATCTTTCCAGAATAGATACTCATGTGTTTATATTTATTTGCTCTCTTATAAAACTTTACATTACCCAAAATTGGCTTGACCGTACTAAATTAAATTGGGATGCTTTTAGAAAAATGGCTTACTCATACATTGCTGCTCAAAAAATTATGATAAAGAGTCCAAAAAAAATGGCTTTGAAAAACAAAGTATTGGAGAAGGTCCTGTGTATTATTAACATTTAATAGCTTCTAAAGTTTTTCTGGTCTTGGTACATAATTATGATCTATTTACTCTCATATGTCAATTTTTACTGTTGTCTATAATTTTAATTTTTTTTTCATTTGTTTCTTGGTTACCTATTGTAAATATTGTATATATTGTTGTATGTTATTTTTCTTATCCTAAATAGTTGCAATCTGCTTACACAAGTTGTACATCTTTACTCAACTCCAAAAAGTCTTTATGTACAATGTATGATGGTTGTTGTTATGATATTTCTTATAAATCAATAAAAAGATTTTTGAGAAAAAAAAACTGGTACTATTAAATGCCAGAAGTCTCAACAACAAGCTGTCTTACCATGAGGCACTTCTGTATTGTGAAGACATTTACTTATGTGTAATCCCAGATATATGCTTTAAACTTCCAGAAAATACTCACTTCACACATATGTCTTGTGTCTGCAGTGCCATCAGAAAATACGGAAAGTGTGGTGGTATATCAATATTTGTTAGAGACAGTATTTCCTCTAGATATAAAGATTCTCAGACACCCATAATTAGAACTTGTCAAACTCACAACTCAGCAAAACCAATTATTACTTATTGCCTGTTACAGGATGCTTTCAATGTCTCCTGAAGCTCATGTAAGGTTTCTGACTGTGTACTAGATATGCTCCCCATTAACAATAACTACACCATCTTAGGATAATTTGACATCACCTCAATAAACTGGAATGCCTATATCAACAATGTAGGATACGTTCAAAGATTTTTGGATGTAGTAAATAAAAACTCCGTGGACAGAACTGCTACTAGCCCAACAACAGGGCAACATATTCCAGAACTAGCTCTTACAAATATAGCTTAATTTTACACATATCCCTTGGTGACCCCTTCCTCAATTAAATGAGATCATGAACTAATATCATTTTCCATCAAGCTGTCTAAACTCATTGTAACCAATATCTTAGAGTTCAAAGATTTAAGATGCATAAATGTTATCAAATTCTATAATGAGGTATAGAAATTCACTTGTAGCAATGTCATCACAGATATTGCTTCAGCAGATAGGTTTGCAAAGGATATTTTTTTTCTCACATAGATAAATGTATAGTATTGGCAGTCTCATCCAGAGCCAAATATAATGAGAAATTTAAAAGCAAATCACCCTGTGGTCCAGTGACATAAATAAGGTTTACTATAAAAGTAGCAAACTCATTAAAGCTTACTGCAGACCAGGAGATCTCCAGGACAAAAAGAATATCAGGAATTTAAATGAAAAAAAAAACTTTTACTTCTACTAGAGCACACCAAGAAGATACATTGGCACCTAATGCCAAAGAAATTAGAATCTGTATTTAGCTAATTTAAGAAACTGAGAAACTACACCTGGCATTGCAGGAATCCCATATAAGATTGCACCACCTTCTCTGACCCAGTAGATATTGCCAATGCACTATCTAATAAATTCAGTGCAACTTTAAATTCTGAGGTGTTTATCCAAAGCCGTTATATCCCTAAAGTTTTCAATCTCACCCCCCCCCCATGATCATGTACAGAAAGTGTTGTCCAAAGCAAAAAAGACTTCTATAGTGAGATAAGAAAATATACTGGGCTGCTTAGTAAACAGTACTAAAGAAGTCCTGCTGGGTTCACTCCATACACTACCAACAGGCTCTGTCTCAGAAATATGGCACACACCATTGATGATTCCATTCCTTAAGGGTAGACCTATTACAGACCCTGGGAATTATAGGCCTAATGACTTGTCTCATCTGTAAGGTCATGGAACACATTGTAACTTGCCTGATGAGCCTTGATATTAAAAGTCTTGACCTGGAGCATTTTGGCACTGAAGGGTGCATCTTGAGAATCATATCTGGTGAACATCTTCAAAAGATTAACATAAACTGTTGACAGTGGTCATGCTGTCACATGGCCTACCTTGACTTAGCCAATTTATTTGACACATCCACCATGCTAGCAGAATTAACAGATTAAATGCATTACAGATTCATCCACATGTGGTAAGATGGATTTCCACTTGGTTGAAAGACAGAACCCAGATGGGTGGCAGGGACAGCATTAGAGAATATAAAGGCAATCACTGATGTTTAACAGGGCTGAGTTTTGGGATCAGTCTTATTCAGTATTTAATTTTCTGACTTCCAGATCAAGAAACAAGACAACTAGCTAATTATGTTTGCAAACTTATGCAAACTGAGAGTCAATGACAAATCCCCTTCTGATACCTAGACTCTTCAGCAATAACTTACACTTATATAAGCTCATATTAAATTTCAAAAAGTACAAACATTGTAGAATTAAGTAGATAACTCCTTCCCCATCATACAACACAGACAACATTGCACTGCTGTCTAACAACAGTAGCCAGGAAATCTTTCTACATAGTGCAGCAAATCAGTAAAAGAATACACCTCAGATCTCAAGAGCTTATTTTCCACTTATTTAAAGCAATTATCAGGCCATATATAGAATACAATAGCCATTGAGAGCTACCTTACTAGATATAGAAAGTAACAAGAAAGACCTCAGAAGTCCCTAGCTAAGAAGATCATGGGCTTAAAAACCCTAAAGTATCAGTAAAGACTAGAAACACTGGCTGTTTCCTTCATATCATATAGACTCCGTGAGGGAATTTGTGATTTGTCTTCCTAAAATTAGGGGTTGAGTGGTCCTGGGTCTGTTGTACCACTACAAGTCAATCAGTCCCAGAAATACAAGGACAAGGGATCTAAATCTTTGACAGCAGATTAATAAAACAAGGTGGAGAAACAAATTTCTTACTCAGTACTTCCACACCTCTGGAATAAACTACATCTGCAAATCAAGCAGTGTGTGATACATTATTTTCCTCTGGAAAAAATGGATGAGTATTTGTAAATCCATCTCATGCCTAACTCACTTAGCTCTCCTTGAGAGTGTGGGGTATACACTAGGATGGAGATGAATAAAGTGTAATTGTTCTAGATCTGGTTTCCTTGAATATTCCTATTCATAATGAAGTCAAGGGAGAAGAGCTACACTGGAACGTGTGACAATACTTCTGCCCTTGTGTCTCTGACACCAGTGTCCTAAGGAAATTCATCCAGCATCACTTAGCGTCAGCAATTATTTTAGCTGGAATATAGCTAGGAGAATGTTTAGCTTTGGGCCACTTTTTTTTCTTTTTTTCTTTTAATGTACTTGTTCAAAGTGATTATTTTCTGTTTTCTCTGTGCATGTTTATAGTTCTTATTCTTGTGCCAAGTGTATATTTCCTTCATATTTATCTATTTGTATATTTATCTATTTATATATTTATTAAATGATAGGAGTGTATTTTTTGCTAAACTATGACAAGCTGCTGGCATCCACCTCTAACTTGTCAGATTGCTCTATTTCATGCTACCATTTGTGCATATAACTATTTGACTTATTATCAAGAGTAGAACAGCAATTGGGAGTTACCCAGTCAGATAATCTAGGGTGCTGGAGTTTATTTCCTTAAGTCATAACAAAAGGATATAACAGAGAATATTACCAGCTTTCAGTGAGAATTATTCTGCATATGTGAGTGCAAACATTTATTCAAAGTACAATTATTATGGGCAACTGAACAAAGGAGAGAGTCCTGAGTATGGGGTCCGGGACGCCAGGACAAAGACTTTGCTCAGTGGTATTTTCGGTGTGTAAGGCCAGTTTTGGGTATGGATGGTGGAGACCCACACCCAAAGCAAAATTACACACTTTTCTATATTATCTGAGTTGCAAGTAGTGCACTGTTTTGTGATTTATATATCAGTGCATTTTGTATACTTCGATCTGTGTATACTAGAGGTTTGACTCAAGAGTCTATACCTGCACTGGTCATCCTGGTAGAGGAGAAGATCCAATGACCATAGCCTCTGCCTAATGGAAATCACACAGTAGTTCTATACCATTCATATTATCTCATCTTCTTGACTTTGTCCTGTCCCTGTAAAACCTGAATTTATACCTCTTACTTTAAAGTATAAATCTAGCAACTAATAAGTAAATAAAATTCCATGTCAAGTTTAAATACAATTTGGTTGTTAGAAAACATCTAGGATCACTTATAATAGTCAAATTATTACTTTCATTTATCAGTATTTACTCCCTTTTCTTTGTTGCTTTTTTCTTTCTCTCTTACTCTAACTTACACTGTAACACTGTAAGTTTCCACTTATTCCTACTTCCCAGTTGTACTGTATCCTCCATCCCCTAAAGACCCCTTACCTTTCCCTGCAACTCTCAGAGTAGACGCTGTAGTGCTTCATATTTATTACTAACATGCGTATCATTTCTTCAAATATGGTTGCTGCACCTGATTCCCATAATCAGCCATTTTGCAACTTCATTATTATTATTATTCATTGCCTGTTATTATCTTGTGCTTCTTCATCCACTTGTTCTTCTCATTTGTGTACTAAGGGACAAATTTCAGGTATTTGATAGGCCATTTAAAAATGCCCTTCTTTTTCAGAGGTTCATAGATTAGTACTAGGCTAACTGCCCTTGCGAGCCATTTTGAGCCTAGCCAATTAACCCTTGTGAGACTCAAACCCTGCACTTCTTGTTTGTAAGGCAAACACTTTAACCATTAGGCCACCCTCCCAAATAAATTAGGTTCATATTTTGTTTATTTAGCTAGAGATTCCCATTTCACTTAAGTTTTTTTTTTTTTGTAAATGATATGCAGTGTTTCACAAAAATAAATAAATAAAATAATAAAAGAAAACAAATCCTTCTGCCCAGACCTTTAGTGAACACTGTTAAAGTCCTGGCTACAACCCAGGTAAGCTGAGTTTGACTAACAGTTGAAGCAATACAAATGTCAAGCAATTAAAAGAACTAAGCCTACACTGGCAGGAGGTAGGGACTGGTGATTTGGTAGCTAGTTTGCTGGCTCAAAGCAGAGGATTGCTAGAAAAACAGAAATATGTAAAACTGTGGGCATAGCTTACCAAACCATCAATTTCAGAACTCATTAACATGGGGAAGGGAGCACCACCTGCAGGCCCTTACAGTGATGAAAAATAAACGTCTATGTCAGTCTTTTTATATCACCCATTCAAAACTACATAGTATCTTTCTTATTTGTAAGATGTTCTCACTTTCCAAAATGCTTTCCCATGTGATAAATTTTCATTTTTATGAAAACCTGTAATAAAATGTGCAATTAATTCCATGATGTTGAAAGTCACATTTGTAAAAAACTCACATTCTACTATAAATAATGGAATGGATATCCTGTATCAAACACACTATTTTTTATCAACATACCCCAAAATTAAATATCTGTTGACTTTTTTCTCTTTTGACTTTTAAACAAACTGCTGGTCTTTTTGATAGAAAACACTCTTTTCACTCACGCATTCGTTGATTACACTGACCCTGTTACACTGTCCAAATCTTCTTCTTCTTAGTTTGAGTTCTCATGTACCTGCTGTTGGTCTCATGATTTATTAGAGTTCTGTGGAGGGTTTATTATTTTTGGCACCTCTGGGAAGAGACTCTGCCATTATGTCCATCACTGTTTGTGTATCAGCAGTCACAAGGGAATGTCTGACCAGCAGCCTCATGTCATTAATTCCTCTAGTCTGCAGATTATGATAATACTATTTTGCAGCAGCTGTAACTCAACAGCTATCTGCATCTGAACACCCATAACACAACAATCTGCTACATACTCTGGAGTCCCCCTCTCACCGTTGAAGAGAATAGTCAAATATCCACAGAGTCCTGACCAAATGTCTCATTGTCAGTAAGAACAGCATCTTACATCTCCTCTGAAAATAGGTCAGATGCTAGGTGGGGCCAATACAGTCAACATAACCTACATAAGACTTTGTTACTCTGAAGGATGAAAGCACTAATGCATGTGTGTTTTATTTCAATGAATACTAGAGAATATTTTCCTGAGAGTATTGATGTTTTTGAATTATGTATTTATGTATTTATTTATTTGGAGACATTTTCTTGACTGACAGCATTATAGAAATCACTGGATGACAAATTCATACACTTCTTTTGTTCAGCAAGAGTGTATAGTCATCATAAGAAAAGATCTGTAGAACATGATATTTCAGACTTACAGACAAATGTAAATCTTCCCTCAAATTCTTTGTAGAAGAAGACATAAACCCTAGTAGGAAGGACCTAAATTAATCAGAATAACCAACTGGAGTTTATATATATATATATATATATATATATATATATATATATATATATATTTAAACTGGTATTAATCATTTAAATAAGTATCTTCTGCAGCTCTCTTCTAACAAAGAGGAAGACAAGAGATGTAAGTGCATTCTTGTTTGAAGTTGTCATATCTACATACCTGACAACTAAAAGAATTATTGTTGAATCAACTAACAGCACTGATACGCAGTAACATTTATTCCTCTTCTGTCTACATATTAGAAGCTGAAGTTAATTTTGTTTTCATGGAATACTTATGCAATCATTTTAAATGTCATTGTCTGTGAAGATAAGAGTTTTAAAATTAAAATATTTCCTTCTACCTGCATACTGCTTCTTGTTGGACTGGATTCTCTGCTTCTTCTATCACCTGATTTAATATAACCCTTTTCAGAGTAATACTAGCTACCCTATATGTCTGCATGACTTTCTTTCTACCCCACGTTACTTTGAGTTTGTTTTCCATCTCTCTTCCCTATCTGGTCTCATGCTTCAGGAAACAAGGCCTACCTCTCCACCCACTGATTACTTCCCATTAACCTTGATCTCCATGTAACACTTAATTTGGGGTCTGTCCATCAGAAAAAAATAGCTCATGATGACAGTGAATGGTGGATAAAAGTATTGGTGTCTCTGCATTGTCATCTGCATATCGTAGCACAAAGTGAATTTTTTTTTCTGTAGTGCCAGATGTTTCCTTTGGGAGGCCAGAATACAACAACAAAAATGTAATTCCTATACATATTCTAATTTATGCATGCAGATAAGTGCTCCTACTGTCAAGCTTTAATATGTCTCCTCCACCATGTTTAATTTGGCTCCACAGCAATCTAATAAAACTTTTCAAAGGACACTACCTTTGCAGGACAACCGTGGCTTCCTGTCATCAGTTGCTCTTTCTTTCCATTCTGGTCTATTCTTAGGCACATTTGCTTTCAACTAATCTGGGGTCACATGTTACACAAGACAACACAATACCTCATATCAGTTGATGGTTTATTCCAGTATCTTATTTATATATTACACACAGAGCACCAAAAAAAAAAAAAAAAGATCGCAATGATTTATTAGGTAACTACTGTCCTATACTTCCTGCATAAAATATTCCCTTGCCTCCGATTTAAATTTCTGCTTAGCATTTACATTAGCAGCTACCTCCACAGTTGATTGCAATACTTACTCTGTTATGGGAAATGTTATGTTTGTGATCACAACGTTCGTAAGTAACTTAAAAAAATGCATATTCTGATTTGTATTATATTTTTCCGGGATGGAGTTGTGCTGACAAGCAGTGATAAGAGTGATCAGAATGAAACAGAAAACAGCTTTAAATTTATCAGTTTGTTTCATATTCCTAATAATTATGATGGATAGCATTATTTTCATAAGTTTGCTAATCAGAGTAATGATGAAATACAAATGTTCTATAAAATGTAATTATGACTATAATTTTATCTAGATCCAAAGATATGCACATCCACTCAGCTTGATAGTTGTGATTTGTAAACATTATAGTAACAACGGGTGGGTCCGACAAACAGATTTTTTTATGACGTACTTCAGATGCCCATAAGCTATACAGCATGTGATTTATCCTTTAATTGCCCTGTTTAGTTCATCTGAAAAGAAAACAGATTTATGCAGCCTTGTTTTATAAGGATTATGATCATAATGTTCTTCTTGATTTGGATTACTTCTGTATGATAGAACACACTGCAAAATACACCTCTGAGAAAGGTAGCACACCCATACTTTTTCATGACAGCAAATTTCCAGTAAAAGCAGTTTGTAGCAATCTTCTTCCTTCCCTACATGCCAGCATGAAGAAGGAAAGTTATTTCTGAAATGAAAGTTAATTACATTTCAGGCAGGACAAAAGCATTATATTAAGCTTGTCTCAGTTTTCATTTAGGACTCACTGTCTTCAAGCATGACTTCTTTTTTAACACATGGAGAAAAGATAACTGACAAGACAGGATCAGCCTGCTTCTGTGTGTTACAGATAAGAAATCATGGCCCTTGACACCAAGTAGACACCATTTTTGTGATAAGTTAGCATTAATACCTGATGATGTCATATTGTTGTGCTGTGCAGCATGTTTAAGATGAAGCTTTCAGTCATCTTCCTCTCATTTCCTTCCATTAAGATTATAGTAGTCAAGTAGTTGCAGTACATCAAGGATATGTAGATTTATTAATCTTTTATCACATATGTTGTAGGCTACTCTTGTATCTTTTTTCCTGATTTGTATCTCTCTCTATTAACTGTATTCTAAGGTCTGTGATTAGGATCAAAATTGCACATGGCAGCATGATGTATTGTTGTTACACTTCATTGTCCGTATCACATATGCTCATATCACAATAGCTTGAGTGCAATAGCCATAGGTAGCAGTCGTTCATGTGCTTATGCTCATTTCATATAGGTGGATGCTCAAGTGACAGAGTATTTAGCTTACTTCAGTCTCATGGCCACAAGGAGAAAAAATGTCAGTTTTTTTCCTCCTCTAAGTTATTGCTTTGTTCTCTGAGCTGCTGTCATCTTGGAACGAGAATAAAAGTAAATGCACAAGTGGTGTTAAAACCTTCCAGCTGAGGGGTACAATGTAGAGTGACCCTTCCTGAAACAATATTTTTTTTTTATTGTTTTTCATGCTGGTCATTTGAATGTAGCTTGACTGCCTTGTATAAGTAAGCATCTGTGTATCTGAACTGTTGTTTAAAAACATTTTATTCTTGGACAATATTGTAATAAAACCTGTTGTTTTTAAAGGACATGTAGTGTAACCTAACTTATCACTAACATTTTCAGTCTATCTTGATATTGTAGCTTTATCTGGACTCTATCTATTTCAGACAACAAAAACTGCCTTCTGTTTTTCAATGTAAATCATAAACATGAGCCATGATTGCTTATGAATCAATATGAAATATGCAGTTATTACTTTTCTGCTGTTTTCTTAGATTACTCCTCCTAAACAATGGCTACCTGTTACTTTGGAACTACGGAGCAAATGTTCCTGAGGAAGAGGTTGCCAGTGATGCAAAATTAAAGTTACTAATGATCTGGTGGTATTGCTTAATACCACTTTGAAGGTACTGTATTATTACCTTGCTCACAGTTATTGATTTGTGCCATGCTTACCACTCTCTCTCGCTCTCTCTCTCTATCTCACACACACACACACACACACACACACACACACACACACACACACACACACACACACACACACACACACACACACGCACACACGCACACACGCACACACGCACACACGCACACACACACACACACACACACACACACACACACACACACACACACACACACACACACACACACACACACACACACACACAGAACTGATGAAGACTTGTCCAGACTAGGAGCTATGATAAACCTTAAAAGTGACTTGCTTTTTGGCCAAAGCAATATAAATATATCAACTATGATGTACTGAAACAAATAACTAAATCTGTACACAGGGTTCATAATAACAGCTAGAGTACAAGAAGGTAAAATACCATCTACTGAGTCATTCATTCTCTCATTACAGAGTTTATTGAATTCTGAGCTATTGTGCCACTGAAGCATTTCAGTGCAAATAATCACGCAAACTAATCATCAATATGAAGCACACACACACAATCATTCATGTACTACAAAAATATATTCTGATAGTCTGGAGGATGCCAAATTCATTTATGACATGTTTTTGGGATGAATTAGGAAATTGACCCCTAGGTGAAAACCCATGTGACCACAAGTAGAACACAGGCCCCACATAAGTACCCCAGATGAAAACCATACTGGAACACTAAGTGCTTTTTTTAAGTAGCAATATCAACTGATCCATAGTGCCCCCCAGAATATAATATAGGCACATGGTGAATCTGGGCATACTGGGGCAATGCGGCAACTGCCTCATGTACACAGACAACCCTCTCCTCCTACCACCCAATGCTACAACCTGCTAGAGATGCACTTACATAGCCAAACTGGAAGCAAAGCTCTCTCCTGCCAAGATTGTGCTAGACAGTGCACTTACATAGCCAAACTGGAAGCAAAGCTCTCTCCGGCCAAGATTGTGCTAGACAGTGCACTTACATAGCCAAACTGGAAGCAAAACTCTCTCCAGCCAAGATTGTGCTAGACAGTCAAGAGGAGAAGGTTAACATCTGCACTACACCTCAAGCAACTTATAGCCCTTCAAAACCCACACCATCAATACCCACAAATAGCAACACTAAACCCACCTCTGCGGCGGCCCTTAACATGAACCTGCCCAAGCAACAAGGACCTCCAAAGCTGAAACACAAAGAAACACCAGTCACAACCAAAGTGACACATAGCTCACAACACCAGTGTGCCAGCCAACAACAGCCCCTAAGGCAAGACAATGTACCTAACACTTTACTCATAGGTGACTCTATAGTCAGCACACTGATGTCCCGATCACCAGGCTGAACATGGAGAAAATTACAGTCAGCTGCCTGTCGAGTGCCAGGATCCTCCACATAATGCATGCACTCAAGTCACTCCACAACAAGTACAAATACAACTCTGTCATTGTCCATGCTGGAGTGAATGAATTGAGAAGTACCTCCCTAGACTACATGAAAAGAGACATGGAAGAGCTCTCCGATCATGTGGCCCAGGCAGGTATGACCCTAGCCCTGAGTAGCATCCTGCCTTCGCCCAGAATGATACCACAGTATAAGGACAAAATGATTGACTTCAACAATTGGCTAAGCTTCTGTTGTCATTCAAAGGGGATCCAGTATCTGTTTGCCTGGGAAGACATGATCGACAAGCCACGATACTTTGCCGGAGATGGTCTGTACCTGTCACCCCTGGGATTCAGGTTACTGGCTAAAGCTCTTGTCACCCCTATAGTGCTTTTTTAAGGCAAGGTTCAAAGGACAAAACTACCAGCATAGCAGATACAAGCATGCAAAATCTGAAGGTAATGCTACTCAATGCTAGAAGTCTAAACCTCAAAATACACTCTCTCGAGGCACTCCTAAAAATGGAGAACATCGATATCTGTGCAGTAACTGAGACCTGGTTCAAGGCTCCAGAGATCACCCCTGCAATACCAAGCTACAACTCTTACCACACTTTTCGGTCACAAAACCAAGACTTAAACTCTAAAGGTGGAGGAGTGTCCATATTCACCATGGATGTTCGCACCTCCAGGCTAGTTGCCCAACACAATGCATCTGAAATTCTCCAGGTGCAACTAACACTAGGTCAGACTGCAATCCAAATTGTAGCTTGCTACAGATCCCCCACCATTCTCCAAGATTCTCACTACACCTTTCTAAACATACTGGAAAATATTAAGAAACAACCAAACACCCTAATACTGGGTGATTTCAACTACCCTGCCATTAACTAGGAAAACTACTCGGGTACCAACTCCTTTTCCCAACGGTTCTTGGAATTCATAAATTCCAATGCCCTGGATCAACTAATCCATTGTCCCACTAGGGGCTCCAAAATCCTAGAACTGGTCATTACCAACATGGGAGATAGATGCTCCACACCAGTGGTCACCCCCTCATTGGTCAGGTCTGACCATAAGCAAATCACCCTTGACATCCACATCCCACCCCCACCCTCCAGTAAGGAAACCTTCTTAAAAACTTCTCCAAAGCCAAATTCATGCTACTGAAGTCAAAAGTGACAAACTTCATGACACCCATGCAGACGGGATCTGAAAGTTCGACTGCAGAATCCTACACTAAGGCACTGTACGAGCACATCCACTCGTGCATGAATCATGCCATCCCAAATAGAACCAAGATGCTCTCTTCCAAAAAAATGAAGCCAATCTGGTGGTCCCCTGCTATAAACAAACTGTACAACAGAAGGAAGAAACTGTTGCAGAAAAGAGGAAAATCCCAGGATGCAAAAAACTCCCTCACCAGCCTCAGTAAGAAGCTGAGATCCCTAATAAAATCCTCAAAAGCTAGTTACGAAAATAAAATTGCCAAAGATTCCAAAGACAGCCACAAGGCATACTATAGTTATGTCAAGAATCTAAATGCCAATGTTCAGATCTGCTCTGAGCTTCAACAGAATGGCATTAAATATATTGATTCCAAGGATATTGCCAATATCCTGGCAGATCAATTTAGTGCCAATTTCACCCCCCTCTCACCCCCTAAAGCGCCCATCTCAATACCAAAAGATTTCCAAATTCCTGTAATCATGGCCACACAGGTAGAAACCGCACTTTCCAAAGCTAAGAATACAGCATCCATGGGACCAGATGGCATCCTAGGCTGTGTACTACATGAACTACAAAATGAACTGGCACCTTACCTAACTGTCATGTTTAATCATAGCCTCACCTCAGGCTTCATGCCCACTGAGTGGCGCACAGCTACAGTTATCCCACTCCACAAGGGGGGATCCACCTTGGATCCCGGGAACTACTGTCCCATCAGTCTGACGAGCCTGATCTGCAAGGGCATGGAATGCATTATCATCGAACTTATAAACAAAGACATTGGCAACCTTCAAACACTGGACCACACCCAGTTTGGGTTTGTGAAGGGTTGATCTTGTCTCCTGAATCTGATTGACTTCTTTAAATCAGTCTCCAGAGCTGTGGACGAGGGTAAGGTGGTCCACACAGCCTATCTGGACCTCGCCAAGGCCTTCAACACCATCCCCACTCTGGAATCATAGATAAGCTTAGTAAGCTGGGCATAAATCCCTATGTCACTCGATGGGTTACCAACTGGCTTACTGACAGAACCCAGACTGTAAAAGTAGCCGACTCCAAATCCAGCTCCAGACAAATGACAAGTGGAGTACCTCAGGGTTCAGTCCTGGGACCACTCTTGTTTGGCATCTACTTCTCTGAAGTACAGGCCAACACTAAGGGACTCTGGCTAACAAAGTTTGCAGATGACTGCAAACTGGGAGCCATTATTGCATCCCCAAATGATGTGGATATTCTACAAAAGGGCCTTACAGAAACCAATGCCTGGTGCCAGAGCCATGGGCTCAAGCTTAATGCCAAGGAATGTATAGTTATCCCCTTAGGAAAAAAACATGTAGCCATGAATTACTACTTAGGTGGCAGTACACTAAACATCGAAAGTGTGATGAGAGTCTTAGGGACACAGGTCGACAGTGGCCTCACTTTCGATAACCACATTGCCACAACAGTCAGTAAATCCTTCTATCTGGCACACCTCATCACTAAGGGCTTTTCATCCGGAAGAAAGGAGGTCATTGTCCCACTGTACTCATCCCTCATTAGGCCCATTATAGAGTATAATGCCCCATTTGGTATGTACCTCACAAGGCATCTGCAACAGCTGGAAAGGCCACAGAAATACCTCACTAACAGAATCACAGGCCTAAAGCAGATGCCCTACGCTGACCGCCTTAAAAAACTCCAGCTATACTCTGTGGCATATCGTCTACTCAGAGGCGATTTCTGCTTAACATACAAGGCCATGTGAAACCCAGAGCTGTTGGACATGCTTCACTTAACGACATCCCAATCCCTCAGAGCCACATTTTCCCAGGATCTAAATCTTGTCATCACAATGAACAAAACATGCTGGATTGGTTCCTGACTCAGAGACTTCCCATACTCTGGAATAGACTGCCCATACATGTCAAGCAGAGCGCCTCCTTAGCCCTCTTCAAAAGGAACCTTGATGATTGGATGGGAGATAGGAAATTCACCTCGGGGATCACGTCAGTCGCCCGCTAGACAGGGGTCCAGGGAAGTAAATATTGTGGGAAGAAATAGCCAGGGAATTGTTATGGCTAGTAACCTATGAACCAACCTATGAACATCTAAAATAAGGAAATATAAAATATCACCCCATAACTGTTTAAAGTTTATAGTCGGATTTCTCCAAAATAAATTAAATATAAAACCAAAGAGATGTGAATATTATATTAAAAATTAAAAAAAAAATAATGTGGTAATATGCCTGGGACACTAGCCCTAAGAACTAATTATACTGAGGCAGCAGTAAAGAAAGTAGTTCTTTAGCAAGAAAAAAAAACACTTTTTTAAAGTAAAGGAAACAAAAATCACACACTGCAAAAGGAGCAAAGAAGAGACTCACATGTTTGATGGTTGGCTTTTTTTCCTTTTTTGACTTTTTATCACAGTAAATTTCAGAGAGTGCAGTTAACAGGACTGTGAATGCAGACTTCAAATCTTGTTGAGTGAAGGGCCATCATGAACAAAAACATATATGTTATTCTTTTCTGCTGCTATCCATATAGTTTTATTATGCATTAATCTTTTTAGTAGTAATAAACAAAGATGTGCTAATTGACATTAACACTTTTCAGTTGTATTATTTTAAATGAGTCTATATAACTATGTTCTCATAATAAACATATTCTGTTTATTTCAAGAATTGACAGTTATAGATTTCTTGGTGTATAGTATAACACATTCTAAAATACAACTTTCCAATCGTAATGCCTTTTTCTAGCCTTCAGTATTTTGTTTTTGTATGTAGGTTTTTATGGAATTACCTTTATATAATTCAATGAGCTTCAGTGTATTGAGAAATATTACTCTTTTGTATACCCAGGCATATTACTAAGGCATGTTCAGGTTGATTGTGTGAAATATACAGCTTTGCACAGTTCCAGTATCATAGTTTATAATTCAGTTTTCAGTACTAAAAAGCAGGTTGACATGGAATGCTTACTGATTTTGGTGTCATCTGTCGTGCATAAAAAGATATAACTGATAAATACTGCCGTAATACTTAATAGTACTTACTGCTCATTTTGTTTCAAGCATAGACAACATTAATGGGGTTAGCATAAATGTTCTAATTATTCTTCTTTTTCCTTAATAGCAGTATTAAAGACACTTAATTTTGGAAGGACAGTTTACCTATGTGAAATCGAAGGACATCTTTTTGACTTGCTATTTGCTGAAAATTTAAAACTGAAAACAGTGATTCAAAAAAAAAAAACAGAAAAACACTAATTTTTTTCCAAGGGATAATGTCTCCTTAAATCCCACATGTAGGGGGCTTTACCCCCAACCCAACATAAATTATATATCCCAACTCTGCAGTCGTACTGCAGTGTAGAAAAGGGAGAAACATCCCAAAAAACACAACATTGGCTTACACAATACAGTACAATACATTGCACTGAAATGCACAGTAACATTAAACCATTGAACTAAAGCAACTAGACCACCAATACAACAGCATCGGTAAGTATGCCCAGAAGTACTGTCATTTTAAACTTCACTTAATGAGCATGTGATTGTAAATGGAACTTAATATACATTAGTAGAAAAAATGAGGAAATGCCCTTATGGTCAACCAACAGAAAAAAAATCCAAATACAGTGTAACCCAGAGGCTATGGACCTTTTATTAGAACATAACTAACTAACTAACTAACTAACTAACTAACTAACTAACTAACTAACTAACTAACTAACTAACTAACTAAATAAATATAATTTCAAGCTGTGTGACCAAAAGCTTCAACAATTGCAAAACCTTTGCTGGTCCAATAAAAGTCAAAAATTTAGAAACCATTAAAAGCTTCAAAGATGCACTTAAAGAGCATCCCCTTACTGAATCGACCTACAACTGCTGACATGGTAATGGTTAGGTAAGCTACCTTCTCATATCATGAGTAATAGAATACATTTAAGAAACTTTTTCTCAACCTCTTATTTTGGCATTTTATGTATATATATATATATATATATATATATATATATATATATATATATATATATGTTTATATATTATATGTAGGAGGTTGACTATCAAAAGGGCAATCAGACTTTGTTCGATTTACGATAGTCCAAATGCCCAATTTGATAGTATTGAAAGAACAAAAAACAAAATGTTGAAATGAACAACAGCGAATGTGCATTTCAGCATTTTAATGCAGATCGCACTATAGTGGGGATCGGGAAATGTACCATTTCCTTCACAGTAGTGTGATCTTGGAGTTTGTATATATAAGTAGCAGAGTGTGTGGGGGCACTGCCCCCACATGGAAGGTGAAGGGGGCTGGCCTCCTGCAAAATGTTCATTACTGTGTTTTGCAGGAAACTAAACATTGCAGAAGTGTAAAGAATGTTTGAAAAATGTCAAATTCGACATTCTTTTCTTTCGTGGTCGACATGCTTTGCAGTTGTTCTTTTGTTTTTTGCTTCTTTAATTTAGGAATATGGTAACTTGCACAAGGTGCGATCACACAACTGATAGTAAACCATATATATGTGTGTCTGTGAGTGTATGTGTGTGCTTGTGTATGTGTGTATATATATATATATATATATATATATATATATATATATATATATATATATACATACATACACATACATATATGCATACATTTTTATATATATATATATATATATATATATATATATATATATATATATTCATCTTTATGCAGTCTGAAAGGATCTTTTAATCTTACACTATCTGCATTGAATGTTAGCATTATGGTCTGAATTTTGATATGTACTCATTCATAGGTTCATAGGTTGGTACTAGGCTATCGGCCCTAGGGCCTAGCCATAGCAATTCCCTGGCTATTTCTCCCCTGGACCCCTGTCTAGCAGGGTGACAGATGTGATCCCTGGGGTAAATTTCCTATCTCCTATCCAGTGGTCAGGGTTCCTTTTGAAGAAGGCCAAGGAGGTGCTTTGCTTGACATGTATGGGCAGTCTATTCCAGAGTATGGGGAGTCTCTGGGTCAGGAACCTATCCCTCCAGCATGTTTTTTTCATTGTGATGACAAGGTTTAGGTCCCTAGAGCATGTGGCTCTGATGGATTATATTCTGTATATAATATTTTTGATTGGAAAAACTGTGATGTATTTTCTGCTCTTTGAGATTGGGTCATGCCTGAAAAGGGTCAAGAGACCAGTGTAGTTTACCCGATGAACAATTGTTAAATAAAAATAAATAAAAGGTCATACATTATATCTGCACCTGCAGTGTTTGTGTTTTTAAAACACTGTAGTGAAGTGCTTGAAATGAGACCAACAACACTGCAGCATGATGCAACTTAATATTTTGAATGTTTCATATTTTGACTCTGTATACTAATATTGATCATACAATTTCATAGCTTCGCATAATTTAATTGAATAAAATGTATGGATATATGTAGATTATTATCATACTTAGTAAGTTTCAAATGATTGTTTCATATGTATGTATTTATTTACATTTGTTTACCAGGAAATTACAACCAGATAATATTATCCGTTTGCAATGGAGGCCCACAAATTTAAGAACACAGGATACATAAACATAGGCGTAAACTTGCAACATATTACAATACACAATAAAATTCATAGATTAATACAAATGTTAATACACCTGTGGCTTGTAGAATAATATACATACGATCAGTAAAACAAGATAAAGACAATAACATTTAGTACTGAAACATGCTGACGTTATAATTACTCATAAAGCAAGTGAGTAGAACATTCAAATAGTGGTTAAGGAGAAAAAGAGGAAGGGAGGGTGTGAAACAGGCATTTGTTAGAGGTGATAAATGTAATAGTTATGGGAGACAGAACTAATAAAGAGTGAAAGCAAGATTACAAGTAAGGAAAATAAGAACAAGAGGAAGAGAAATAAAAGAAGGAAAGGGGCAGATAGGGTGCGTGTAATTATTAGAGGGGCAGGAGCTGAAACTCTTAGCCAGGGCAGAGGCAGGTGTAAATTCAGGATTTCGAGACAAATGCTTTTATTTGCAGAATAATTAAATGAATGTTATATGTTGCTCTGACTGGTGCAGGGATTGTATATTTATTTATTTAGTTATTTATTTATTGACATTTGGGGACCAGGAACGTCCGACTGGGTCACAAACCCATTTTCAGCAGGGGCCCAGGGAGAAAATCTCCAGCAATTAGAAATGTTTACACATTTATATAATTTAAAAAAATTGAGTTAATAGCAACATTTATAATACATATATAAATCCAAACCTGAGCTGATACTGTAGAATAATAAAACATTATGGCAGCGTATTTATAAAAGTAATCATTGTTATTGTTGCCAAGTATTAAAGCACAGAAAATAAACATGTGGATGTAGAATTATTTTCATTTTAAGGATGGTAAAATAGTGCCTAGAGAAAGAAGGAAATATCTAGATAATGCTGGCTGGAAAAGTAGTAGATGAAATGGGTGTAATGTTAAGGTGTATAATACATTATGATATGAGATTTATTTTAGGTAAATAAGTAATTTCTGAATGACATACTCAGATTATGCCTTAGTCGTAGACATAGAGAGAGAGAGAGAAAAGATAAAGGAGAGCTAGGAGATGAACAGAACTGGGAGAATAGAGTGGAGTAGGGTAGTTGGGGGGGGTGAAAGGAAGAAACGGGTTAAGAGAAGAAGGTGTAAAGAACTCAGGTACTAAGAGATAATATGGAGAGTGTATGATGGAGTGGAAGGTGGGGTATAGGTGGATGAGGTTGTAATGGATGTAAAATGGATTTTGTAGTTTTATACATGATTCCACTATTGTTTAGTAAATCTAACTCAAAACATGTGCTTCAAAATTGTCAGGAAGGAAAAAGTGAGTATTCAGATACTTTAATATCATTCCCACTGATGTCCTATATACTTGAAAAAATAATAATAGCAATAAGCATTAACAACCAGTGTTGTATTTAACAATTATACTGCCCCAAATTCACATATTATGGATTGCTGCTTTCACTACAGATCATTGTGTCTGTATATTTCTGATTTGAATGAAATTTGTTTCTTATTCCCTATTGAACACAATCAATTTCAATTGCTTTCCCCCTGAATCAGAACCTTATTTCCCTGTCATCATTCTCACTCAGAATAGCAGTACAGTTTGTAAGAGAAAGCCACATCTCCACCAAATGATTGACCTGCAAATGTAAACAGGTGGTCTACTGAAAGTGCTCAAGTGACAGCAGATCACAACATGCTTAGCCACAACCACTTGCTCAAAAACACAAATGCTGTAACCCCACTAGCACAATTGGCTATTTTCTGAGATGCACATGACAGCGCACTGTTTTGTATTCATTAAACAGCTCCACATGTCATGCACAGCTGCCAAACAAAGGTGAACAGCACAGTATGCTGATGAAAGCATATGAGCTGAATTACATGCTGATGAACCAATCCAAAATGGTGGAGTCATTCAGGAAGCTATAAAGTAATCATGTACACTTGGTGTAGCTCTATGCCATGAACTTCAAAACATACTGGAATACAACCACCATCACACTTATAAAAAAAGTAATGTTAGGGGCTGCTACTGCTCTCTTGCATGTGTATGCTGTTAAAAGCTCAAATCTCCATTTCTGCTGCTGCTGATAGACCTCATCCAATGAAAAGAAGGGTGTTAAGACCATGTTTAACACATCATGGACTGAACAATATTGAAATATTAAGAGTGAAACAGGGGTGATAGGGAAATACTACATGAGCTCTGCAACCTCTATTGCCCCTACCTCCGACCCGGGGAAATTGAAGAGAAACTATACCAGTGGAAATTAAGGTATATGTAGCGTTAAGGTTATTAGCTACTGGTGCATTCCAAAAACCCACAGGGGATATACTAAGGGTATTACAGGCCTCAGCCTTCACCAATGTCTTAATGCTATAGTAGATATGCAAGGAAATACATCTATTTTCAATGCACACCAGAGGAGAGAACAAGAACAATGCAATAATGTTATGTTGTAGTACACTTCCATGGAGTTTTGTGGCCCACATCTTGCACTCACATAAAAATTAAAGCCCCACCTGCTGAACAGGGAGGAACACACATCAACAGGAAGGGGTTCCAAGCAGTCAAATGCCAGATTGTTTGTAATCCCGATGGATCATCCTCATTTTGTTTGCAAGCAACCAGGCAGTTACCATGACTCACACGTATAGCATACCTCACAGCTTTATACAAGGACTGCTAAGGGTGATGTTTCACAATTCCATCTACTTGAGGATACAGGTTATACACTGGAAGTGTGGCTCATGACACCTGTCAGAAATTCGCACACACCCACAGAAGGCTACACTGATGTTCAAACTCAAACAAGAAACATCATAGAACATGTGTTTGGCATAGTGAAGTCACAGTTCTACTGTCTAGACAGATCAAGGGGTGCCCTGCGGTATGACCCAGTAACCTGTGCAGAAATTCTCATAGTTTTGGTGATGTTAAACAGTATCATTTTATAACTCAGTTCAAGCGCAACCTAGACCAGTGGATGGGGAACAGGAAATTTACACCGGCACTGGTGTCCATAACATGTATGGACAGAGATAGCTTATAAATGCCTGGCTCTCAATGTTCTATTCAGATACAGGACATCATTATTCTTTTGGGAGAACCTTGGCTAGGCTTAGGAAGGCCCCTGGGTCATTAGCCTAGTAACAATCTATGAATCTATGAAGCATCCTGAGGAAACAGCTGCAGCAGGGACATCAAGGACCAGGACTACTCATTCCTGGAACACAGGCAGGGCCAGCACCTGCAGCACATACAGACAATGATTCTGAAGGAGAACCTCTCGCTGCAGAGGGAGCTGTCAGACATATGTGTACACAATATTCTGTTGCCCTGGCTAAGAGGCAAACAAGAGCATACGCACTCACCATCCAAGACTCAAAGGTTAGCACATGCACTCATCAGGTAAGAGGTAAATGATATCACACACACATACTCTTACCAGTAATGGAATACACATAACAACTTAAGCACATAGAAATATTAAAACTGATGCCATACAATGTCCGCAAACTTTACTTCTCCATGTAACGGCTGTGTACGGATAGTTTCAGACAAAGACATCTTCAAAGTACATGACTCCTAACTGCAGTAAAGTCAAGGTAAGTGTGGATCCTGTAGTATATGAACAAATGTGTAAGAAGACAAACATAAATGATATACCTACAGTCGTAAATGTACTCCATCAGAACGTGTGTGAGTTGTTTTCCAATGGTATTCTTGTCTTATAGAAATGATATCAGCAACATACAGCTATGTATTGTACACAATAACCAGTATCAAGCCAGTCACTTACCCATTTTACACAAAACAGTCAACAAGACAATTTTATCAACAGTTTGTCAAGTAGAACAATAAGCAGGAATGCAATATCAGTGGTTTGAATGATGACATACAACACTAACTTTAAAAAGCCTTCCAAAATGAGTAGGTACAAAAACATCCGAAATCCTCTAATGTAATAAATATGCATAAAATCAGCACAGTCAGAAAGACTATCTTAGCCATCCATTCTGTGCATCAGACATATGTGCAACCCTGCGTCAAATTCAAATGATCAAAGGACATAGTACAGTCATCATAATTTGCACAAGTGTGGGTGGAGTAGTAGGCCAAGGCTGACACCAAAGTAGTGAGTGTATGTGAGAAGCACAAAACATTCAGTAAAGTTGGAAATATCTCATGGCTGCAAACAGGTGATGTATCCCAATCAACAATAATGTTTTCCTATCTTGTATATGTGTGTGGGTTGGTATGGTCAGTTTTTGTGAAATGTGTGTATGTGTCTGCATGAAATCCATCAAGCTCTGAGTTGGCACTAAGTCTTGTCATGTTGGACAGGTGTGAAACATGCATAGTAGAGTTGTCATTTCAGTGTCGTCACTCCCGACCACATGAACTGCCTCTGCCAGGAGTTGCACTGTCACATTTATGTCCTCAGTTTGAAGTGGGGGTGCTACCTGCACATGATAAATGTCTGCTGGATGAGCTATCTTCACAACTATGAGCAGGACCATGATCTTGTGGCCTACTATGTCTGGTGTGCACACCTCAGCCACTAACAGAGCAGTGGGAAGTAGTTCCACTACAGGAATGGGATCTGGTACAGCCATCTCAGCTAACATCAGAGGATGTTGTAGCTCTATAAACATGTGGATGACAGCCACCCCCCTGCAGATGTTCCATCACAAACACTACCCAATCCAGTTTGTCACTCATCCTATTCAATGAGTCAGTCACATGGTTGAGACAGTCATGCACATCAGAAACTGCCACATTTAGGATTCACAAAATCTCTTCCAAGGCTCTGGTGGAATGTGCCTGTGCCTCCATGATGGCCTTATAAATATGTCTGGTGGCATTTAATGACACACCAGCATCAGGGTGAGGGTGGACAGTAGGCCTCCTACAAGCACCTTTAGCAACCCTCCTGTGTGGTGCCATGCCCTCATAATGGCTAAGGGCAGACTCAATTAGCTCTGCAACTGAAGTATCCACAGTACCCAGATCAACCATGTCATCTGATGGCTCAGCAGAATGGATTTGTGCAGGCATACTGACTGTATCTGAAATAATGTAGCCACACTACTTCCAAATGTACTCCGGTTTCCACCAATAAGTGCCCACGACTGCCAAAAAGCTGTATAGCCAAGGTTTATTATAACAAAAACACGGACTGATACGACAAACTGAATACACACACAGAAAAACGAAAAGCGGTAACAGAGTGAAGCGCTTTCAACCAAATCAGCTGGTCTTCATCAGAGCTGCAACGTATAACGTATGGGGTAGAAACATTTTAATACCTTAATATTTTAATACATTTTTATTTTAACATATTTTTATTATAACATATCGATATTTTAACATGTTAATACATTTTAACAGCAATTAATTAAACAACTAAAGTATTTTAAAAAAAATAGTATTGTTCACAACATTTCAATGTGTGTATATATTTGTATATTTTAATGGCATTATTAAGAACTTTATATGTTAAAATTTGGTCTATGTAACTTTAAGGAATGATGAGTAGTTTGGCGCCACAAAAGTTATTTAAACAGTGGAACAGTTATACGTTGCAGTTCTGATGAAGACCAGCTGATTTGGTTGAAAGCGCTTAACTCTGTTACCGCTTTTCGTTTTTCTGTTTGTGTATTCAGTTTGTCGTATCAGTCCGTGTTTTTGTTATAATAAACCTTGGCTATACAGCTTTTTAGCAGTCGTGGGCACTTATTGGTGGAAACCGGAGTACATTTGGAAGTATCTGAAATAATGCATGAGGATGTAGGAACCTCAACCTCAGTGTTAGACTGAACCACTGCTTCCCCGACTGTGCCTCTATATTACTGCCATCATTATCAAAGGCTACCACTAATCTGACATCAGGTGGTACAAATTCTATACTGCCACTGTCAGAATCACCTGTGATTATAAGCAACAAACACAGAAAGGAGGGAAATAGTGAGTGGAAATGGTCCAAACTGTGTTCTAAACATTCATGTTAAACAATTTCAGATGTTAAAGAAATACAGTAATTTTACTCTCTCCTCAAACATACATCTAACTAATGATTATTTATAATCAAAGAAAGTTTATGCTTACCATGTTCAGGTGGTTGCTCATATTGTAATTCTGATGCCTAAGGGAAAATGTAGAAATTGCCTCATGTTTACTGACAACCAGTTAATTCTTAAACAAACTGATATGGTATATGTCCACAATGCCACTGGAGGCAAGGCTCTCACATAAAAGTACTACTAATGTCAATAAGATCATCAGTTGTACACATGCTGCACTCATCATGCACATTTCAAAGCAGACATATCGACCCACATATGCTGAGGCACTTAAATTTAACCTTCCTAAACCACAAAGACCTCCTAGACAAAGTACACGCAAGAAATACCCACAGCAACCCCAAACGCATGCTTTCAAAATAACACACAGATCAACAGACAGAGCTACATCTCATGGAGCCTCTACCTCTAAGCCCATAAGGCAAGTCAACATACATTCCAATATTCTAGTCATTGGAGACTCCACCGTGAGACACACTAATGTGATGTCCCTCTCACCAGGCTGAGTAAGGAGAAAGTTACAGTCAGTTACTTATCAGGGGCTAGGATCCACCACATTACACATGCACTCACAATTATCAGTATGACTCAATCATAGTCCATGCTAGTTACAGTTTTATTTTTTAGCAGCTTTTAACAACATAATAAAATAACAGCCATAAAGAACAAAATCATCCACATAATCCAGCAGTTTTAATGCTGTAAGGTACATGAACTGCAAGGCTGACTGTATTATATCTATATGGTTTGTGCAGGATGAAACATTGCTTAATTAACTTCTCCAACAGATATTAGACTTTGTACCACAACTGTCAGATTATTAAATCTTATGAATATCTGATTAAAACAAGACTACTCAAAAGCAAATAGTGCTGATTTGATGCTAATAATCAGGGTAATTCCTAAGAGTTCAATGTGTGGATGACTACTTCCATGAATTGTGAGGTACATGAATGAAGTTCTTCCAGGTTCACAGTAAGTCCTACCAACTCAATTTTTTATCACAAATGATTTCACCCAAGCTGCAGTTATAATAACTGTATCATTAAGGTCTGTATATAAAGTTTATATCTATATTTAAAATGTATTTAATTCAATCCCAGTCACTGTGTGGGATATGCTGCTCTTTTTTCACTTAGGAGAAGAAGATGAGAACAGATTGGTTGAATATTTTATCCATCCAGTAAGATGTTATGTTACAGTTTCTACTTTCTATACATAAAATTATACTGCTATTGCAATATGAATCCCAGTTGCATCCAGTTTGTGGGGCAGGTAGAATAGGTATTGTGAAGAATCATTAACAGTTCATGACAGAATATAACAAAGAAAGTATCAGTTTTCTATCACGCTGTATTGCAACCTAATTCCAAATTTGTGCTTTTTGTAACCTTTGACAAATAACTTCATAGGTATGTAAATGTAAAGTAACATGGTGGATAGATTTGATTACAGAATTATAAATCATTCAAAACAATGACTTGTGATGGCTTGTACAGCCAGGATGTTAACAAGTGTAATTTAGATTGATTTATTTCAACTAGATGAAAATTTGTACAAATAGTAAATTAACATAAGTAATTTATATTATTTTACAGCAATTAGTATTTCATCAAATACTATTCAGAAAAGATTTATAAGGGTACAAGTATAATTTACACTCTATGCCATAGTTGCTTTTAAATCTGATGCTGGTCTTTCGCATGCCACTTCAACAATTAGTAATTTATCTTTAAGCAAAGAAAAAGTATTGTAGTGATAAGGATTTATTATTTATTGCTTTATTGTAGTTTACTGCTAGTGTTTGAAATGTTAAACCTGTGTTTTGAAGCAATTTTTGCAGTAAAATGCTAGCTGTCTTGCAATTAACAGCCTCCTTTTAAAGAGAAGAAATAAGACGTTAACATTTTGCTTTAGGACATGAGATGAGAAGTAACAATCATGTCCATTGTGGTACTATGGATATGGCCAGAAAGATGTGACCAAAATTGTTAAATTTTATGTACAGGAACTACATAATAATATGACTACAGATGTATCTTTTTCAATCCCCTGTAAATCTTGGTTAAAACCAATTTACTTAAATGTAATCTCTGAATTTTACAGTTCCATAGAAAGTATGTTAGTGCCATACTGACTGTCTGAAGTATTCAGTAGTGCATTAAACGGCATTAGTGAGAAAATGAAATAGTTTGGAAAAATATTCTTTTTGATGGATGCAGTTTTTATTAACAGAGTGTATTTCATCTTACTTCAGATTTACCCCAGGATTCAGTAAGCTCTGCACGGCGTGCAGGAGTAGTGCAAGAGCTGCTGCATGCAATATGGCCGACGAATGATCCAGGAACGAGCTCCCAGAATGTGCATGAGCGTTCCTATACTATTCCTGCATGGACACAGCTCCTGTATGAAAAATTACCCCTTTTGAAGGTGAAAACCATGCAAATGTGGTGAATTAGCAATACAGGAAGCAGGCAGGTGTCTGTGCAGGAATAGTGTAACCAGCAGAAATGTATTCGGCTACTAACTGAATACATTTCTGCAAATTACAAAACGGAGGCATGACAGCTCCAAAGAAAGCATGTAGTGAATGTAGTGGGCATGCCAATGGCCAAATATATGGCCATTGGCATGGGAAATAGTTGCAAAATTATATAAAATAACTTTTCTTTTTTTTTGGCTGATTTCAGCCGTTTATGCATAGGGCAGTGGTGCACAAACATGATCCGCCCGAAAATAAGAAAAATGTTGGAAATAAGCTTTTAAAGCAAAATCAGCATTCTGCTATAATAGTCAATGGCATGCATAAGACAACCATACCATGGAATAGTGGTTGCTAAGGGGGAAGGCTGAGTGTCAGTTTTGTAACCATGCATTAGCAGTCAGTTTTATGCAAATGAGGGGACTGATACTGAATCACAGATTTCCCCTCAGTGTTAGCTTGCACCCAACCGTGTAGGTGCAGCAACACCATGGTATAAGCATAAGAGGTAGATGACCTCATAAGGGGGAATGTTATGCATGCTGTAAGCTTATTGGAGCTCTGTGGCCCATGTTTGGGGGTGTGTCTGATGCTGCCTAGCAGTCTTTACCTTTCCGAAATGGGTGTGCGTGCCATGCACCAGGTTTTAAACAAAAAAAAAAACAGGAAATAGCAGCTCTGTTCACATCTGAGCACTGGGTATGCACTGCGCACCTCAGGGCTTAAACAGGAAGGCTATGGGAAGGGAAAGCAGCAGTAGGAAGGCAATCAAGGAGAACTAGTATAGCTGGCAGGTGAAATGTAACAGAATCAGCCAATTACACAGGCAGCAGCCCATCCCAGCACACTACTATAAACTATGCAAATGCCTTTCACTTTGTTTTTTCCCACAAACTCTACATCACTGGTGTACAGAGACGGGGTAATTTTACCTGACAAAACTAACAAAATGCAAGGGGCTGCTGTCGCTGTCATACATCAATATTTGGAAGAGGCTGAGGGTGGTAAGGATGAGAATGCTGATGACCAACCCACTGTGAGGAGAAGGCAAAGTGTGTATAGACCCAGGGTAACCTATGAGGGGCTACATGAGCTGGAGATAGTGGAGCACTATAGGGTGGACAGGGATATACTACAGCAAATTGTTGAGCTGTGCCAGCCATGCTTCACACACAGAACCAACAGAGGGGAACTCATTCCAGTGGATACCAAGGTATGTGTAGGCTTAAGAATACTAGCCTCAGGTACCTTCCAAAGGCCAACTGGGGATATCTTGGGGATCGCACAGGCATCAGCATCCAGGGTACTCCCCCAGTTCCTGGATGTCATGTCAGCACATGCTGGTGAGCACATATATTTCCTCAACACCCATGAGGTGCTGACCAGCAATATCCATCTCTTCCACCAAATAGCAGAATACCCTGAGGTAGTGGGTGCTATAGACTGCACGCACATACACATCAGAGCATCACCCAGTGAGCGGGGTAGGGTCTACATAAACCACAAGGGCTTCTCCTCCATCAACTGCCAGGTTGTGTGCGATGCCCAGGGCATTATAATGAATGTGTGTGCTGGCAGCCCTGGAAGCTATCACAACTCGCACATCTGGCACATGACACAGCTGTACCAGTGATTTGCCAGTGGAGACATCCCATATGGCCACCTAGTGGGGAATGCTGGTTACACACTGGAACTGTGACTGATGACATCCAACAGAAATTCGCACATACCCGAACAAGAACTCCATAATGGGGCACAAGCACAAACCAGAATCAAAATAGAGTGTGTGTTTGGGATGCTCAAGACATGGTTCTGGTGCCTGGACATATCTGGTGGAGCTTTACAGTACTCTCCAGCTACATGCACACATATTTTCATTGTATGTGTCATGATACACAATATGTTCCTGTGGAAACAGCTGCAGCAGGAGCTGCACGGGACAGGAACACACAGTCCCCCACCATTGGCAAGGCCAGCACAGGCACAGAGTGACTCAGAGGAGGAACAACCTAAGCCTTCCCATATAGGCAGAAGGAGGCAAGCCCAGTATGCCCAGGTTTTGGCAAAGAGGCAATGCATAGCACATACACTGACACAGTAGGAACCCAGGGAATGACACCTCTCTCTGACTCGCACATACAGTAAAAGAGATGCCAAACATGACACTACCTGTGCTTTACCATTTATAGGGAGTGTACTATGTGCATCCGACATAGTTAGCCCTCCAGCACCATCCTCAATACTGGCACAACCACAAGGTAAGTCACTCTTCCTATCAATTGCTGAATGGAGTAGTTTGTTCTGCTAGTTGTATCTATGGTATGGATGTGAGCATGCAAGGGAATCGGGTGGCTGGATGGGATGGCAGCAGATAGTGAACACCTATATGGGCAGCATGAAATCCATAACAAATACTGGTGTCAGCAAAGTAGGCAGTACTAGACAAGGTGACAAATCCCACTGCAGTACATGTGGTGGCCCAAATGTGTGTCCATGGGACACACACATGCATGCCAGTGAGGCTCACATACCCAACAACAGCCTCAGCCAGCAGGACAGGTGTAGATGACCATAAAGAAAGGCTGTTCTAAGGCCTCCATGGCAATGGAGAGCAGCCCCCCTCCAGACCTATACAGATAGACTACAACAGGTCAGGCAGTTGTATGTTAGTTCTGAAGAGTAAGAAGTCTGAAACTGAAATGTAGGTCAAAAAACCTAAAATCTGTACTCTATTGATATGCCTCTAATACAAAATGAAATGGAAGCCAGTAGAGTACCTGAAATACCATTACAGTCATAGCAAATGTTTACAGTTGTCAGGTGTGCCCCCCCCCCTACAATCCCATGCAGAAATGCACTAACATGTATATGTGGGTTTAATAACAGTGGAGCACAGATTACCTGAGCTGGCCCAATTTACAGGATAGATTGTTGCATGTGTACAATATGCAGGGCTCTGTATGTTAGGTTGTTGTGTGTTGTATATTGTGTGGAAGTTGTCAGCATGTAGTCATGGAGGGTTGTGTCCTGGTGGCCTATGGCCAGTACTGTTGATGACAGGGCCATGTTCTGAGAACTGCAGTGCCAACCACAATGAATCCCAGCAAGACCCAGTTCAGCAGTCATCCATACTCATTGTTCAGATGTCAATATCTGTCACCAGCTGAAAGATGGACTTGCCATGAATGTGGGCCCAGACATACACACAGTACACAGGTGGAAGTACCCTAGACAGAGTACATAAAATGTAACTTTCAACTGCACACACTCCATGGCGTCCATACAGGTTAGCAGCACATTAGTTGTCTGTGTAGTATGGAATACTGAAGTAGTCTTGCCAATCACTGGCAGACCATAAAAGGCACAGTTATGAAGTAATGAGAGACTGCCTATGACCCCGCACAAGGCAGCATAAGGGGAATGTCCCAGTTATATCTGTGAGTCAGCTGCAAGAAGCTTCTATATCACATGTGCACTCAACTCACCCCACCATCAGCTACAGGTTTATCACAGGTCATATCCCTACTGTTGGGAATGAGTACAGTATGACCCCCACTTCTGTATGGGAATACCTACAGAATGCAGCATGCTGAAGAGGTGTCCCATACAGGTGTGTCCCTAGCTGTTAGCAGCACCCTGCCAGCATCCCAAACAATCGATTAATATGGATAGGAACTATTACCATTAACACCTCAGATGCTTACCCTGTCACCCCAGGGGAATCCAGTGGCTCACAGCCTGGGACTGTAGGAGTGACCGAATGCACTGGCCTGCTACAGATGGCCTGCATCACTACCAAATGCCCTACAGTACTCTGTCAAAAGCCTGTGCCTCACCCGTACTGCCAATGTATGTTTTCTCATGGGGTCCAACTAATAACATAACACAATCCACAGAACACAAATGCAAGGCCATGTCGACAAATCCCAGTAGCAAGCCCACCATGTCCTACTGCATGAACTGTGGACCAACCCCTAAATACTGCTGGGATTAAGGGACAACTATAGGGATGCTTCTCAGATATTGCTCGCATAATGTTAGGAAGAGAATAGAATAACAAGGTGGGGGGTGTAGAAGCATGGACGCCATGGAGTGTGTGAAGTGTGAAACTCTGACGTGTGCCCATACTACGCCTGCCTGCAAACCCAGTAATGGGTGGCTACAAGCCTGCTTGTAAACTATAATATGAAGGGGAACTGACCAGATATATGAGCCCTGCCTCTAGGTAACCTGGCTGAATCTGTACAGCTGAGTGGTATGACCACAGCAGGATATGGCCATTCTGTTATGTTGATAGATGTACAAGCAGGGGATCCTCAGCTACCATAGTACCAATATGCTGGACCATTTACACAGACCCATCAGCAAGTGTCTGCAGCTACCCCTCTAGAATAGCATGAGTGTGCAAAAATATGCAGGCTGCAGACTACAATACTGGACATCTTGTATTTCCCAGGAAATAACTGTGAGCAAATAAGTATATCTGTCAGTAGTTGATGACATAATACATCACAGTGTAAAACAGTACTTATGTCTGAATATGTCTGCTAACACCAACCATGTAACATAAGCAGGTTAAAATACTTGAAAAATAACAATGGGACATTGGGACTGAGTTTCTCCTTGTTGCTGTTTGCCTACTTTATAGACTTATGTAACACAAGCGCACAGACACAATTGTTACAGTATCCCACTATCTTTTGCCCAGTGTGACTCCATATTGTCAACCTTTCTACAGATATCCTGCAGAAAGAGGTTGCTAGCTGTAGGTGTAGAACACAAAATCCTGCACTGGAGTACAACCTACCTGGAATGGATGACACACTCAATACAGAAGGTCATACTGGGCATGCTCCTACACTTAGAGAAATGAAGCCTATGTCTGACAACAAAATACAGAAGGTCATACTGGGCATGCTCTAACTCTTAGAGAAATGAAGCCCATGTCTGGCAACAACAGTGGACTATACATATCTGTCAGTCGCAGATGTCTATGCACACACAACACATTGCACACCATTCATGCTTTGCACACACAATGGATGAGAATACTCACACATATCCAAGGGCAACACACAATAATAGGTCAAACATACACACATAGAGATGTGGGGAAGAGAGAGGCAGACAGTGACAAAGAGATTGCCATCATGAGGCCTGCCCCACCCACCACACATCTAATTGGCCAATATCACATGATGTGCCAATATCAATCACTGTACACATTTGCTTTTGGTAACCCTCAGCCCTATAGTGTCTGTGCTGCTTGTGATAACTGTGCAACATGAAAGTACAAATCAGTATTCATCTAGCATTTGTATACCCAGTCCTATCAAATGTAAAGTTGTGTGCGACGGGGTGCTGTGTGTGTGTGTTTCCAGAGGAATGGTTTATGGCCCATTCATACACACTGCACTTCCCATTGCCCATATTAGCACTCATGGTGATGTCAGTCACCTTGAAATAACCCTCTGGCCAATTTGTGGCCCCATAAACTATGTGGCATTTGCGATAACTGTATAATTCTGTAGTGTAACATATTAGTTAGGAAGTAGTTCTAATTTCAGACATAGCAACTGTGAAACTCTGTGTGTGTTTAGAGATTAATGATTTTGAGGCCATTCACAGTCACTACACCTCCCATTTCCCTAGTTTAGGAAGCCTGCTGATGTCAGTCACCTTGAAATACTCCTTTGGACAAGAGCCAGCCCTATAAGCTCCATGCCATGTGCAATAACTGTGTAATGCTATAGTGTAACATATTAGTTTGGTAGGAGTTCTAATCCCAGACATGGCAACTGTGAAACAATGTGTGTGCGAAGATTAATGCTTTTGAGGACATTCACAGTCACTACACCTCCCATTGCCCTACTTTAGCAAGCCTCCTGATGTCGATCACCTTGAAATACCCATGTGGACAATGTATAACCCTATCAGCTCCGTGGTATGTGCTATAAATGCAGAGCACTGTAGTAGCAGTAACTACACAGGTATGCATTTGAATCTCATCTTTGGCAAGTGTTTGTGTGTGTGTACCTCAGATTTTGGTCCCATTTACACCCAGTGCACATCTCAGAGCTTTACTTTAGCAGTCCTGCAGATATCGTCTACCTGTTGCCAACCCTAAACCATGTTAGGGCAGTGGTGCATGTGGTAAATGTGTAACATAATGGTCCATAAAGATTGTTAGGCAGAGGTTTGAACCTCACCGCTGGCAAATGTAAATGTGTGTTTAGGGTAAAATTACTTTTGGGATCTCTCAACCACTACATCACCAAATGCCAGTATTTATAAGGGCTGGTGATTCTCCTCACCTTAGAAGCAGCTTGGGACAACATTCATTCTATAAGCTCTGTGGTGCATGCTATAAATGTGGTACACTGTAGTAGCAATAAATAACTAGGTAGGGGTTTGAATCTCAGTACTGGTAAGTGTGTGTGTGTGTCTGTCTGTCATCAGTATCCTGTGTGGAGGTTACTGTGGTTGTGTAATAACAGGATGAATGGTAAGGTGGGTTTTACTAAATTATTATTTTGAGGACCTAGTATATGTCACAATGTCCACCTTACAAGGACAACAGATGTCAAACATCGGAAAGGTTGGTGTAGACAATCCATAGCCCTACATGCGACATTATGGATTGGTGAACAATATAGGCAGCCCTTGTATTACTCAGAGAACATTCTCCACCCATGTCTCATACACAAACACACTTGGCTAGGCAACAACCACTGTATTGGTAGTTCCCTGCATATTGCCTTACAGATAGTAGCCATGGTGTGATTGCAGTGGACTACAAGCCTGTTGACCACAACAGTGCCACTGACATCAGAAAGTACAGTGATGTGTTACATCTCCTGACTGAGTGTGTGTTATCCAGAAAGTAAAAGGACATGGCACCCTGTTCCATCCCTACAGTAGGCATATAAATGCTTACAGTGATCCTTTTGCTATGTTCCACACTGGATGCCTGCAACAAGTGTAGAGTCTGCAAATGTAACCCACAATGGGAATACCATGCCTTATACACAGGCCATGTATAGACAGATGCCACTAACTCCACTGAATACCTGTATCATGCTATCAGCGTAGGTGCAAGCACAACCTCAATTCCATAGCCAAGTCTCACCAAATGAGGTCAGGAATGCTACATCAGAAAATAACAATCTGTCCACACATCATGCCCCAGAGACCTCAAGTACACTTCCACACATGAAAGAACATGCATGTGGGACATGTGTATAACCCAGACACTGTCCATGTTATGGAATATAGATCACATACATGGGAAGCAGTGCACATCACTGGCCATACACAATAGTAACCCAGATGAGTGGATGGTAAATACAATACCCACCTGTGTGGCCCACTCCAGGGACTACACCCCTGAGCCACACTGGGGACCATTGTCATCTGGCTTGATGCCAAGGTATTTCCTTTGCCTAACCTTGTACAGCCTTCAGGCCCATTCACCTACTACACACCTGTGAAGCAATGAACCTATGCATCTCAGTACTGGCAAGTGTGTGTGTGTGTGTGTGTGTGTGTGTGTGTGTGTGTGTGTGTGTGTGTGTGTGTGTGTCTTTGTGTAGATTAATGATGTTGAAGTCATTTACAATCAGTAAACCTCCCATTGCCCTACTTTAGCACTCCTGCTTATGTCATTCACCTTGAAATAACCCTTTGGCCATGTGTTAGCTATATAAGCTCTGTGATGCTTGTGATAACAGTGTAATACTGTAGTGTAACAAACTAGTTAGGTAGGAGTTCTAATCCTGATCCTGCCAACTGTAGTGATGTGTGTGTCTTCACTAACACCTGCGTTTGTGGACATTCACACTTCCCTTATCCTTTATTTAGCACTGTTGCTGATGTCACTCACCTTCAAAGATACCTTTGGAGAGCTCTCCAACATATAAGGTCCATGGCGCGTGCAATAACTGCATAACACTGTAATAGCAATATATAGTCAGGTAAGGGTTTGAAACTCAGAACTTGTAAGTGTGT
>NC_056729.1:807217478-807219978 GCF_019279795.1 Protopterus annectens
GATATAGATATAGATATGTATATACATATATATGCATATATATATATATATATATATATATATATATATATATATATATATATATATGTGTGTAAAAAAAAAAACAGAAACAGTGGTGCCCAAAAAGTCAAAAATGAGAAAAATAATGCCCTTCCGCGTGGAACTGCTAAAATTCAAAATTGAAAAGTACTCACAGAAAACTTCTGGTGAAGGAGGCCCAGCGACAAAGTTGTTAAAAATCTAGTCCATCAACAGGCATGATAGGCATGGTCCTGTAAGTAATCCAAAGGAAACAGCAGCATCATAAAGTATCATTCAACAGCTAATCCAACAACAAACAAAATCAGCGTGGTCATGAAGTAGGTCCAAAGTTCACAAACACAGGATTCATGAAATGTGAAGCCAAAGGAGGTCAAAACCAGTAAAAAAGCAAATGAGTTTATTAAATGAGTAGCGCTTGGATCTACCATCCGCTTCATCAGACTAAAACCAAATGAGTTTGAAAACAGCTTATATAACTTCTGAAAATCATGTGATCAATCTAGCAGTCAGCTGATTAAATCAAACTCCTTGTCGTAGAAAATTTAAAGTTATACACAGAGATAAAATCAATGTTCCTACATTGATGTTATAATGCAACAAAAGATACTAAAAGCACTTTAAAACAATACACAATAGCAAATTTAAAATGTACAAGTATATGCAGAAAATATTTACAAGCCTTATATGTAGAAACAGACAAATATGCAAACATGTAAAAGCTCCAAATAGGGCAGTAAGTAAAAACGAATACACAAAATACTTTCAAACCTTGTGTACTGGAGTGAACAGTGCATAATGCATGAAAAACATGTAGAACTGAACACATGAATGTTAAATATCAAATTGTTGTTTCACTCATAGATGTCAAAGTCATTTAATTTTACGCCCTTTTAGATGTGGTTTCAGGGACACTGTGTCATTGAGACCCATGCCTTTGTGAGCAGAAAGTCTAAGTATCCATTTGACTTCTGCTTGTTCTGTGAGATTCACTGTATCACCCAGTCTTTCTGATTCTTGTTGAATATGTAGAACCTGAAAGAGAAACGTATGATCTATCCCTTTAGTTAGCATATGTTTGGCTAATGCACTATAATCTTCTTTCCTGTTATAACAATAACAATGATCTCTAATACGTTCTCTCAATGATCTGTTGGTCTTGCCAACATAAAAACAATGACATGAGAGACAGTGAGCCACATAAACAACATTCCTGGTATGGCATGAGCTGCTGTTCCTGAGTTCCCATAGTACACCCGTTTCAGGGTGTTTGAAAAATCGTGATTCATCTATGAGGTGGCATTGTTGGCATTTGCCACATTTTTTAGTGCCCTCAAAGTTAGAGGTATGAGGAAGCATACTCCTGTTTTCTGTTCTGTAGCAATCCAGTGGCTCACAGCCTGGGACTTTTTTGAGTTCATGTTCTAAGTAAACAGATAAGGGTTCAGTTGACCAACCTGAACCTGATACAATGGGCCTTAAATCAGGGGCAACTGGATTTTTGTGCACCTTAGGTAATCCATGGATAACAGGTACTAGAGGACTCCTTACTGTGAAGAAATTCAGCAATTCCTCGGATATTATGTTGAGGTCTCTACAGTCATTTAGGTTGTTATTGATGTTCTGTATTATTTCATCCACAGTGTCCTTTGGAATGGTTTCATATGCTTCACTAGTTAGCATTTCTGTCATTCTGATGTTGTAATAACTGGAGTCCATAACTACTACGGGCCTCCTTTGTCAGCAGGACAGATGGTAATATGGACATTGTTTTTTAAGCTGAACAAAGCTTCTTTTTCTTCTTGGGAAAGATTGCTGTTTTTGTTTTTGTTATAAAGAGTAAAATCATTATATAACGTTTGTTCTACTGCTTTAAGGAAGACATCCAGTTCAGCTGTAGAGGGAGGTAAATAAGTGCTCTTTCTTCTAAATGAAACATGTTCTTGTTGATTGTCTGCTTCATGTTTGAAGCAGAGTTTTAGGGCAACATTACGCGTGAATACTCGAACAGCTAGTAGAGCTTCACTAATGTCCATGTTTACTTAGAACATGAACTGAAAAAAGTTCTGAGTAATTACACTTACATTTTGAAAGATACAGAACAGTTCCTGGTCGACTTGTTTCAGTATTCACATCACAAACCAGACATGAATGACATCTATTTAGTCACGATGGATGTAGTTTCTTTATTCACTTGTATACCGAATCATGAAGGCATTGACTGTCTGAAATCACTACTAGGTGAACTGGTGAATTATGATCCTCAGAAAATTGATTTTCTATGCTTACTTTTGGAACTCACACTCGAAAACTATGTCTTTCTCTATGATGGCAAATATTATAGACAAAAAAAAGGTGTAGCGATGGGCACAAGCTGTGCAAACAGCTATGCGAACTTAGTGATGGTCACATGGGAACTTACCCATATACTTAACCAGCCCAACATAACATTCTATCGAAG
>NC_056729.1:807224978-807347478 GCF_019279795.1 Protopterus annectens
CCAGTACATCCCCCATTACCATACTATACAAGGCCTGGTGATGTTCTTCACTTAACAAGAAACTCGGGACACAGCTCATCCTAAAAGCTGTGTGGTGTGTGCAATTAAGGCCAAACACATTAGTAGCGATAAGTACCTAGGTAGGGGTTCTATTCTTAGTGTTGCCAAGTGTGTATGTATGTGAAGAGATCTACTTCAGTTTGCAAAAAATAAATGTCCCAGGAGGTCATCTGTCTGAGAACTGACTGGAAAATGCTAACATTTCAAAGGAATCATCTTGTGGAAATTCATTCCATCAAAACTAGTAGTAGATGTGTAAATACCCTCTTCCCCACTGTACAGCTGTATGGCATACTGGAGTTGGTATATATAGTTGGGTGTGGATGTTGTGGGCACAGCCACCCTCATTGGGGTTATTGTTGTGTGTACATCCCCCCCCGCTTAGTCTGCTGTAATACTGTACAGTTTATGTTAACAGGTTAAGTAGTTGTCAATCACACTATGTGCGGTTCTATACCACCCCACACCCTACAAAGTGGAGGGCTGTGCCACCCACACCAGCACACCTATGTTTACCAACTATGGGATTGTATTACACTGGGGAAGAGGACATATACCTTGCCAGTACCATCGTCAATGACATTAAACTAGCAGACTGATTATTTACTGATGTGATGTTTTGCCTGTTTTGTCTTGGTGGAATTACATAGGCTAAAATGGGTTCACTGTGAAATTTAGTACATACATGTATACAGTATTCTTTGTGTATTGCATCAACACCAAAGCCTTTGTGTGTGTGTGTGTGTGTGTGTGTGTGTGTGTGTGTGTGTGTGTGTGTGTGTGTGTGTTTGTGTGTGTGTGTGTTATACACAAACATGTGATGTGTCCCACCCAGTACACTTACCATTGTCCACTGTAGAAGGGCTGCTGACATCACACACCATGCACTCACCTGTATACATCCATCAGACCTATCAGCCCTGTGGCACATGCAGTAACTGTTATACAGACCTGTTACTTGTGTTCAGCTGTACACAGGATACGACAATGTCACTGTTTCACCACAGTGACATACTCCTTGTAGGAAACAACAGCAGACTATCATCCTGCTGACACAGAGACATCTACAACACAAACTGAATACATTATGGAGACCACATTCAGTCAGTGTTAATAACAGCTATAATGCATCATGGCTGGACAGCTACACATCCTGACATATAAGCATTAAACTTTCCAGCTGAAAACATGTTACACAGCATTACAATGCTAAACCTTAGTACATTCACCCTGTGCATCAGAACCATATTAAGCTGTCCCTGCATCGATGGTATGGATGACAGGGATGTGGCACAGGTATCATCATATGCACAGAGTGTGTTGTGGGTTTGCCAGAGACCTAGGCTGACCCATTTGGTTGACATCATGTGCGTGTGTTAGGGGGTTTCATTATCAATTGGGCTGTGCAGTTGTGTGTATGCATGCACACAGTTCTGCCATGTGGCTGCCCTATACAGGGGGTTGTTGGACAGCTGTAGACCATACAAGGCAGGGTGTGCTGTTCACCATCTCTGGCCATGGACATGAGAACTGTGCCTGCCAGGGATTCCACTGGCATTACCAGGTACAGGCCATATATGATACTCTCCCTTGATGATGACAAATATCCACTGGATCCGGGTCCCTGTTGGGACAGCCAGGACCATGTGCATGTGGCCTGCTGTGTTGTGGTATGGACAGCACCCCCCATTGTAGTGCTGGTGCTGGTACTGCCACTATGGAGTGGCTGTGACTTGTTACACATCCACATAGATTTCCACTTGGTGTTGCTGACCTACGTCCACGTGGCTGTCATCCTACTCCCACCATATGCTCTAACACAGACATTGCATGGTCAAGAATTCCCACCATCTCACCCAAAAGGCTATCCAGGACCTCTGCAATATAACGGTGGGCACCTGCAAGATCATGGATGTTGTCGAGTTCAGCAGAATAAGTAGCCCAATGGAGCCTCTGACTCTGTCTGATATAATGTTCCATATGTGCCTGTGCCTCCATGATGGCCCAAAACATGTGTCTGGTGAAACCTGCTGTGGCACTTCTGCCAGGGGCATGGTGGCTAGCAGCCTTCCTATGAGGACCCCCTGTACATCTGCCTGCATGGTACCTTGCTGGCCATCCAGTTATGGCTGCTGTGTATGGACACACTTGCCATAGTCACTACACTGTCCTGTCCCATGCCACCACCCACCAACTGTCCCTCATCTATGGCCACTGGTGATGGAGTATGTATAGGCAATGTGACTGTGTCCGAGGATGGGGTGGATAGCAGTGGGATTTCAACCAATGGCACAGTTTCAGCCACTGACAACCCTGCCTGTCCCTCACCATACATATCATCATTGTCTGCAGGAGGGACCCTCAGACCCACCTCACCACCTGTGAGGGGAAATCAAAAAAATGTAATTTAAGACCTGTACATCATTGCTTACCTCTACATACACTCACAGACACACACACACACACACACACACACACACACACACACACACACACACACACATACACTTACAGGTGAGGTAGCACTAAGATATTACACAGACCTCTCATTACCCAACAGTCAACATGCATGACAAATGGCACTCAACAGCATGCTCTGCAGCTATACTCAATCCCTGTTACCAGCATTATACATATCTGTGATGCATGAGTTGTGCTAGTACGTGATGCCCCTTCCCCTGGAACACACTGCACCCATGTACACAGTATTGCTGTGCACCTGTTCAGCATCCTGGCATGTACTGTGCACCATACCTCACAAGTGTACACACCATTGCTGAATGTGTATATGTGCGGCAGTTATGTTTGCCCTGTTGTTCACAGCCCCTATGTGTTTGTCTGACACATACCTGGGATGATATGAGGACAGATGCCAATAGTGAATGCCTGACCTCTGATTTGCAGATCTCATCATCAGCAGTGCATGCATGAGCAATAAAATCCAATTGCACTGACAACCTTCAAAGCTTACTGTGGCTATGAGGAGAGTACACACCCTTACTGATATGCTAGCCTCTTCACTGATATGCAGTGGGGCCACAATACTGCATATGTTAACATTACACACACCTGATATGTGACATATGACCTGTGCAATCAAATGCAGTATCAAACAAATGTGTTTGTTGTGCAGATGTTGATTGAGATGCATACGATATATGGGTTGCATAAGTGTGCACACCCTTAACATGATGGTTTGTTGCAGTACCTGTTAAGTGAACTACAACAGTCACTATTCCTGGAAGGAGTATACTAGCATGGCCCATCTTCACTTGCCATTATTTGGTCACTCCGCCCTACAAATGTCCCTGAACTCTGCCAGATTGCAAGGATAGCTGATGTGCACAGCCCTTGGAGGTCACACAGTGCCTTGCCTATTGCTGTGGAATCAGGGTTATGTCTGGCACAATTCATGACCTTGAGTGTGTTCAGATACAGCCATTCTTAGCAAGCTTTGGATGTATGCTTCAGTTTACTGTTGTGTTTCAGGATGACACCCCTCCCCATCCTCAGGCTTTTTGAAGATGCTTGACAACTATGGGCCGCACATGACTGTCATTTTGCAGTGTTCCAAATTCAGAACACCATGTCTACCGGCCTAGTTCCTGCTAATGAACAGCAAGCGTAAAGGTGTATACTTTCACCAGCAAGGTACAGATGGAGATGGTGGGCCAGAGGTGGAGTGAGGTGTTGCTTGTGCAGTACATGTATCTTTATTAATACTGTCTGTAGGTTTCAGCCTTGGTCTCGGTACACCATTACACATTGCAACACATGCCTTTGGGAGACTTGGTGTTATGCATATGCTACCTGTAGAGATCTCTGGATGATGTTTCCTGTGGAACAACTCTTCCATCTGATTACCCTAACCCATAGGCCACCCTTATACAGAGTCCAGGCAATTGTCGACACAGGTACTGCACAGGCAGTACTTGCTAGACATTCCTGCAAGTCCCTCAGTGTTGCTGCATGTCTCTGGGCAGCCTCTGTAACCAGTTTGCAACATGTGTTGTCATCTGTCTTGGATGGGCATCTTTATTTTCTACATTAATGTTGTCCCATACTTCATAGTCACATACATGACTGTCTGCACTGTTTGCCATGGTATATGCAATGGTGAGGTAAGGCTACGTCTCCCACTCCTGATTGCTAACTTTTGGATATGGGATCCATTCCATGGTTTGTAAGATGTGTGCAAGCCATGGCTGCCTCTGTTGCAGGTGAGTGGGCAAATGTTATGGGCATACTTTTTGGGCAGCAGACCATTACTTGGTGTGACATTGAGCCCCTGTACTTGATGGAAGGTGCGTACTCAAGAAGAGTGAATGCTGTCAGTACTTCAAAAGCTGCTTCCACAATATGTTATTTGGAGTGTGTGCACACATATACTTCCAGTCTTTGTTAAGGTATGTATTCCCCATATTTGTTGTCCTACCATAGGGTTCTATATTACACATTCATTGCTCATGTTAGCATCACATTACAGGTTGTAAAAGGTGTGGAATGTGGTATTGTGATATGCCGTTGTGTAGATCTGTAACAGTTACCATTGTAATAGTGGTGTATACACTATTTTAGCCACTGTATAAGGGTAATGTTTCAGACATGTCCCTACTGTAGGCCATTTGTCTCACCATTATGTTCATCTCTGTCCACACATCTTGCACTGACAGATTGTTAGGTATACTGCAGGACTCTTACATACCCTTCAGATATGCCACCATGGTGACCACTGTGATGTAGTGCAGTTAACAGCAACAGTAAGTGAACATGTACAGCATGCATTATGGGCAGGTGTGTTAAATGTGTCCATGGCAAATACCATGGCCATAACATGGCTGGTGTATTGGCAGACCTGAACAGAAAAACTCCATACTCACAAGCAAGCTACAGGCTGCTGCCCCAGAGGTATACCAGAGGGACCTACATAGTTGTGTGAGAGATGTAATGTCAGTAGCCACACCTGTGGCATTGGTACAGGGTGGGTGCAGCATTTCAGTACATCAACAGTACAAACCTATAATACTAGAGATTATGCACATCTGTTCAATACTACACTGCAGCAACAGACTATGTTATCTGACATATGCATGAATATACTTGACAGATGAAGATGGATAAGCAACAGTGGTCTACTAATGTGCCCTGGAGCCTTACCTACATGCTCCTTGTCCATTGTATGGGTACCACCTACCTCCACAATGCTATCATCCAGTTCCTGGCTTGGATGGTGGGCAGGCACCCCAAGGCTGGCGAGGAGCTCTTCAACATGTGTCAGTGGGAGCCGGGTGACATGATCCCCCCTGTGGCTAGCTGGTCCCTCCTAACTGCAGCTGCACACTGATGGGCATGACAGATGAGATCAGTGCAACTATGTCGCACCTGCTCATAACTGCAGTTATGCAGGCCAACATCATTTTCCCTGTGGATGAGCTCGTTCCACAAGGCAGTCCTCTCCTGCAGATCATGGGACATATTTCCAAAGAGGGTTCTGTGGTGATGCATGAGGTAGATGATTATTATTTCATTCTCCTGTGGAGCATAAGCAGGGAGACACTCCCGGAACATGGTACCTGGAAGACATAAACAGGAAAAACAATATCTGAGGACCTCATACTGCAAGGATATAACAGCTGTTAATTGACATCTCTGTACCCCCCCCCCACCATATCTGAAACAATAATTGGAACACACAAATCAATGGGTAAGTTTACACCAAACCTACTGTTGAGACCTATATCTTGTTGTGCAAAAATATTGAAATGTGTTTCTATTCATGTTCCATGTTGAAACACTATCATTGGTGGGCTGTTGCTAACAATGTAACCTGCATGCCATTGTAATGGCCACTGTGGTTCCATATATGCATGCGTTCTGTTTGCTATGCAACTCTTCCAAATCTGGTGTTTTGGGTTAATGGGAATATATATGCATGCTGTTATAACTAATCCTGGATTGTGTTGACTATTACTAAGCTACATATGTTTTAAAACTGCAACACCATAGCGCATATGGGAAGTCCGATCCCAGTGGACCACCCTCTCCCACCTCATCTGGCCGTGGCACCGAGCCCCAGCATGCCTGGGACCCACCCCAGGACCTCCTCCTGGCATACAGGTTACACTGATAGCAACAGGCCACCAATGATAGTATTTCAACATGGAACATTAATAGAAACGCATTTCAATATTTATTAAACAATAGGACATATGTCCCAGCAGTAGGTTTGGTGTAAACATACCTATTGATTTGTGTATTTATATTATTGTTGCTTATATGGTGTGGGGAGAGAGAGATGTCAATTAACAACTTGTATATCCTTGTAGCACTCACAACTTTAATGATCATTGCTCTAATCATTAAGGTACAGATATTATTGCAATACCCTATGGCCTTGGTTTGGGCAGTGGTATGTTTGTACACAATGTATACTTCAACTGTCTCTTACCTGGTAGACCTGTGGAGGGAATGTTTGTTAACACTACCTGACTGTTTCTACACATATTCCCAGATTCAAAGTTAATATTATGCACATACCTCTCAATCACGTAATATACAGACTCTCGAAAAAGCTTGACAACATGGGGGTACAAATAGGGACATGTTTTGAATGTTACTGTCATAAACTTGGAGAGTTGCATGAGTGACAGGATTTATTTTAATATATATTTTCTGAAGGTTTTGAGGTCTGAAATTCAAATGTATGTCATTATTTAGTGACTACAATTCTGAGATCATCCCACTGATATGCCAGGGGGACAGAGGAACAGGCTGAAAATATGAACCAATTATATGGGCATTCTGAGACATCTGTACAGTTGAGAGGTATGATTATGCATACAGCTTACTACCACTCCCAGGATTCGAACCATGGCTGTGTCTGCTAAAAATACAACAATTTAAGTCACAGTAGAGTGTGCTATTTGGATATTACTGTCAGTTTCATCAGTGTTTTCTGTCTGAGTCTCTCTTGGTTGTACAATCTGATCTCGTACTTAGGTCTTATATAGACATTCCTAGATTTCTTTTATGTAGCACAGTGTGCGTATCAGTGGTTAATACAACATTAATATTCAGAGAATGCAACAATAAATGCCATACAATACCAGAGTAAACACAACCAGTCCAGGATTTAGAGCTTTATTGCCAGGCAGTTACAGTTTTATTTAAATATGACCTATATGGTACTATTACTGTCATAATGTCTGGTTCATTCAGTACAACCCATACAACAGTTTCTATACTGCCAGATGACCTTCTACTACTTTATATTTATTTGGTATGACTACTACAAGCAGGGTTGTTACTCACCAGCCTTGCAATGCAGTCTTTGCATCCTACTTGCATGGGATTCCTGATTCACAGCCTGCTCAGCTGCAGCTGTAAAGGAAATAGAGACATATTTAGGCATACCTATCCATCACATATACATGCTGGACTTTAATAAACAGTAATGGTATGACTACTTACACACTGCTGGGGCATCACCCCTCTACCTTGCTTCTTGGACCCACTCATTCAAGACCTCCCTCTTTCTCCGCTTCAAGTCGGCGTAGTAGTGCCTGACCTGCTCACCAGACCAAGGGATACCAGTGGCACTGGAGAGATCATGGGTGAGACAGTCCCAGGCTTCCACTTTATATTGGGAGCCCTGGTACTGGCCCTACAGTAGTCTCTCATCATGTTTTTTTTACCAGGAGTCCTACCATGACCTTGGACTCCTGTACACCCCAGTGCTGTGCCCAGAAGTGCAATCCCTTTCCAGATCTTGCCATCCTGCTGCAGTGGGAAGCTGCAACCAGTTATGAGCTGTATTCCTACCCGTGGGGTTTAAATATGGCTGATTTCCTGACCTTTGCCATGATTGGATAGTTATGAATATTCTGAGCTAAGCTAAGCTATGGACAAACCTGCTTAGCTAAGGTTGGCTTTGCTTAAAGGGACAGGTTCAGCCCTGTTTACCAATGGGCAAATCCACTTAGCTGAGCTACTCATTGCTTAGCAGTCATATTTACACAATGCTTATACCTGGTAAGAAGAGCTGTGTAATGCTTAGTATTGCTTATTTTTCATTTTATAGACTCTGCTGTATGGCATTGATTTGTCATTCATTACATATTGAACCGGGAATGGCTGCTTGTAAAGTGTATGTTCTAACCAGTACACTATTGCAATACTGTTTATGTTGGTTGTCACTTACTATTTAACTTCTTGTGCTGTTTAAGCTGGACTAAGCATAGTTAAGCAACGTGCACACCTGCACAGGTACACTTAAACTTTATCGCATTTATAAAAAAAAATGTTTTGTTTTGTTATTTTATCTATACCCTTCAGAATATCCCTGCTAATGCTAAACCTGTTATTTTATCAACTGTCTGCTTTGTGGGACAGTTGTCCCTTTTGGCTTTGTCCACATTCCTTACTCTGACGGGTTGGGAGGTGTGCGCTATGTGCTTATGCTACCTGCGTTATCCTAATAACTTTTGGCTTGGTAGCATACCTCCCAACCTCTTACAGGAAAATATCTAGACAAAGGCTACAATGATGGGGGGATAAATAGGGACAGATTTTAAATATTGCTCTTACAAACTTAAAAAGTTGATAGAATAATATTACATTAGCATGAATTTTCTGATGGATGTGTGGAGTCTTAAACTCAAATGTTTTATCATTATTTAATGACGTCAGTCCTCAGCTATTTGCCAGAAAGGTACACATTTTAGGGGGACACACCAAAAATATGAGGCCAACATCTGGGCATTCTGCGAAAATCTGTACAGTTGAGAGGTATGCTTGGTAGGGACAATTGTCCCTTTTGCCTTTGACCACATATTTTTATTTCCTGATGGGTTGGGGGTGTTATGAGCGTTCACACTCATTATTAATTGCCGAAAGGCAATTCTGGAGTGCAGGGGCTGTATGTACTGCGAGAGCTCTGTTCTCAGACACAGCCCCTGCACTTGTACATGGAACCATGCCCGTTTTAGAGCATGGCAATGCACCTTCATAAATATGCATGATGCACTGCCGTGCTGAACAGGAATGGTCCCTGCCATGCAGGAATAACTTATTCCTGCATGGCTGCTTGCTGAATCCCGGGGTTAATGTCATACAAACTTTATTAAGGTGAGATGTGGCAAATTTAGTTTGTGTTTTATATCTAGGTGTTGCATTTCACTGGATGAGATGTTTATATTGAGCGTGACAAAAAAGAGTTTGGTGTGTCTATACTTGAACAAAAAATAAATAGATAAATTAATAAAGCTCATTTATCTAAATCAATCTTGTAATTTAAGGGTGGCATTCATAGCCCCACGGTTTGCAGATTCTTATCAGATATCCGTAAGGAATGTGGCTATGCCTATATGTGAATAGAATAATCTCAGGTTATTTGCAAAGACTATAGGAATGCACTAGCTTCTGCATGGAAATGCCCATTTCTGAGGTGATGAAGTTATGCTTTAACTCCCCCCTTCCATGAAGCCATAAAATATTTTGAGAAAATCAAATTATGTTCTCAAATTCCAAACAAATGTTCATACGTCTGGAACCAATCTCAGTAGATACAGTAGCTATTGAGTTTGTAATGTTTTGTAAACAGCATACAATATGTCAGCATCCACTCAAGTTACATACAGAATGTCAGCAGGATTTTGTTCATCCAGCTGAGAGCTTTCATATGGTACTAGCAAATTGTTAATCAGTAGTAGAATATGGAATGGTGATGAATTTTACAGTTACAGTCCACTAATAATAATGAAATAAGCTGATTTAACATATGAAATGCTAACACCTTTTACATCAGTCAGTTACTCTTCAATATTTTATTGAAATTGTTGTGCTACAGTTGTGTACTATATATTTATATATATATATATATATATATATATATATATATATATATATATATATATATATAAAATCAATACTTCGTTAGTGGTTTTCAAACATTGCAATAGGGTAGTCTGTGCTAAAGATAGATATTCTTGTAATAGTGAGAATGTTGTATATGTTGCGTTATGCAACTCTTGTCCCAGTTTTTATATTGCGAAGACCACTAGAGGTTTATAAAGAATTTATGAACACTGCCTGGCTATCAGAAAGAAAGACTCTTGCAAAGTGCTAGCTAAGTATGTAAGTTCTTGTGTTGATTTTAAGAAATGTCTTTTTTTGTTTTGAATCAGGTACCAAACAATAACATTTTTTGTGGAGATTTTAAAACAATATTAGAATGTAGAGAATCATATTGGCAGGTAGACCTGGTTGCCGATCTTGCAGCAGGTCTTAATGAACATATTAATATTAAGTGCTTTTTACAAATAAAGAAACATTAGTTTTATTTGTAATGTTTACAATTTAGGTATTTGTCATTTATTAGTGATGTGTAAGGTACTTGGATATAACGTTTTTAGGCTAAATATTTTTATTGTGATTGTATTTTGATTCCACAGATTTTATAGACTTTCATTGGCTAGAATACTTATGTGACATTTTGGCATGCAATTTAAAAAGATGGAGTGTGGTTGCTTTAATCATTTCTGAAGAAGTTCTAATAAATAAATAGAATGAAAGCACTAAAAAAATTTTGTGTCTGCGTCCATTGTGGCCTTTCCTTTTGGAGTTGTTTTTTGGTGTACTTACTTCTGCTATATTTGTATATTAATTACTTCTGAATATGTACTTTAAACTAAAAATGGTTTTGATGTCTTATTCAATGGATTGCTTTAGTGAATAATACTTTTTTATTTCAGAAATATTTTTACTATTTACTTACTCACAAAGAATCTCTGTCAGCCAGGCCAGTGTTCCATTTTGCTAGAAATATTATACTGAATCTCCTCTTAATTGCATAAAGAAGAAAACAGGGGGCAAAGTTACATATCATATATGTATATCTCCCTTATATGTTTACATTTATTACACAGCACAGCACATAATTTCTTTATGTACTTTTAGTAAATCCATCAGTATTAGGAAATATTTCTATGCTTTTATAGTTATTACTGTTTGTTTGTGTCTTTCGGCTTTTCCCAGTTAGGGGTCACCACAGTGGAACTCCGGTCCGCTAATGATTGGTAGTTGATTTTTACGTGTCGAGTTACCAGCCCTGACACACAACCTTCAACGAAGGTACGCCCATTCATGCATATCTCCACGCAGAAGATGCTCTAGCTGAGAATCGAACCGGGCAGCGACTCACTGTGAGGTGACAGTGCTACCGCAGCACCACCACCGTGGGTATGTTTTTATAGCTATATATGGTTTACCTTTAAAAACTCAAATCACAGTGGTTCGAGTGCTCATATGAGCAACTCAAAACCTCAAAAGTGAAAACATTGACAGACCTTAATGTTTGTAAAACAGCAAATTGAAAAGCAGATTCACTCGAACATTAATGTCGAACAAAAACATGTGGGGGGTTGCGCCCCCCACACCCTTCTACTTTATTATTCTAACTCCGAGATTGCACTACAGTGGGGAGAGGAACCATTTCCCGATCCCCACTATAGTGCAATCTGCCCCAGAATGTCGAATGTGCAATGAGCAAATCTCACTGTGCATTCGTTCATTGCACATTCAAACCTTTTTCCGTTCAACTTCAGAATGTCGACCATTCAGAATGCCGGCTTTCTTATGGCCGACACCATATGATCGACATTCTGAAAGACTGACATCCTGATATAGCACCATTTACCTACCTGTAAGCACAGTAAAACTGTGTTATGCAAGAGGCTGCGCACCCCCACACCCCCTGCTACTTAAATATTTTCACTCCGAGATCGCACTACAGTGCAGGAAAGGGGAATCTCCCAGTCCTGCACTACAGAGGGATCTCCGCTATCATTTGTCGGCGTTTCAAACGTTTGCTCAGATGGTGTCAGCCATATGACTTTCAAACAGTTCGAACAAATGAAGGGCTCCTATATATATATATATATATATCTATATATATATATATATATATATATATATATATATATATATATATATATATATATAGGTTTACTATTATAAAGTCGGCGTAGCATTGCACGTCTATGAACTATTCGAACTACAGATGTTTGAATAGTTCATATGTGTGCTGACCACGTAATTGAATGGAATATTTGCGAATGGTCTGTGTATTTGCAAATATAGCATTTGATTATGTACAGGGATCATGGTACAGTGCGGTAAGGGAAATACATCCTTTCCTCACTGTAGTGCGATCTCGGAGTTAGAATATATAGTTAGGGGGTGTGTGGGATGCTTGACCCCCTGCATAAATGGGAAGATAGGTTTCCTAGTTAGGGAGCTACGGGAAGGGTAGCATTGCTGTTAAGTGCAGAAAATGTTGTGTTTGACATTTTCGGCATTAACAGCTGTTTTTTGACATTAGGACTGTTAGGTGATATGTACTTTCAGCGAAACACTTCGCTCATAAGTACCTGTTTTTTTTTAACTTTCGAGATTTTAATAGTAAACTATATATATATATATATATATATATATATATATATATATATATATATATATATATGGGTGTACTTCACATGGTCAACAGGCCATATGATCGACTTCCATTTGGTCGACAGTTCATTTGATCGACAAGCATGTTATGTGGAGGGCTTAACCCCCCACACCCCCCAATTGGGGGGCTGTGCCCCCCACCCCCCCTAACTATATATATCAACTCCAGGGTTGCACAACATTGGGGAGGGGGGCAAATCTGCTTGTTGACCAAATGAACTGTCAACCAAATGAGTGTCGATCATATGGCCTGTCGACCATCTCAGGTAGACCCATAGATATATATATATATATATATATATATATATATATATATATATATATATACATACTGTACAGTTATACTTTAATGTATGCATACATGGATATAACTCCTACATATACACATTTAGCTCCATATTTCTTTATAGATAAGTCTCTCTTTTACAGATATGTTTATGTTTGCGTACACTTTTTTGTTTACATATTAGTATCTTCACATACATTTCTTGCTGCATTTATGTAACATACCATTATAATATTTCTCTAGCATTTTTACAACATATTTGAACTAAGATGAAACATTGAAATATTTACTGCAGAAATGTGGCCTTCTCCCCCTAACGTGGTCTATCCATTCGGCCAGCTGGTCAGGCCAGCCTCTCTGTAAGTCATCCAACCTGTGCCAACACTGAGAGCAGTTGATCCCTGTCAGCAGTGACATATGCTCACCCAGCTCTGACAGATGTCATCCTTCTTCCACTCAATGTTGCCCACTGCGCTTTCAAATTCCTGCAGGCTATTTTTGCAGACCATACAGTAGTAATTCCTGCCACCACCCAGCTAATAATTATCAGCTACTAAAAGGCCCTTAAAACTGTGTCCAATTATTACTGTGCAATATTATAATCCAATGGTAGTATGACTAAACAGTCAAGGCTTAATTTGGATTGACTTAGACAGTAAAATCTGTAAATATGTAGTCTACTTTAGGGTTTAAATTATCTCTAGATAAACCAGCCACAGGTAAAGGTTTTAAAATATTTAATAATAAATAATTAAAACACAAGACAAAACTATTACAGTACAATGCTACTCAAGTTCACAGATCACACAGAAACTTAAAACAATATTGTAGGAAAGACCTGATTTCAAAGAAAAATACCTAGTCTAATTTTCTTCTAGGTTTAACTATTCCTAAGAGAAATCATAGTGCTATAATCCTACTTACATACATAACACATAAGCAGTACTGGGTTAGATGTCCAAGATCAAAATCCTTTTTTAGTCTCTCACTCAATAATAGTTTTTAAACACTAACCAACAGCTGTCTAAGGCCCTACCAAATAACATCATTTTGGCACTTGGTCTGGGGTTCCCAGGCCACAAACTATATTATTTAGCAAGCTAACATCTGTTCAGAAGACTACAACAATAAAAGGCATTTTGCATATACAGTCTTGCAGAAACCAGAGCAATAAAGCACCTTCCACATGTAAATTCTGGCCCTTAACTTTAATCTTAAAAAAAAAAGCATGAAACCTTCATCGAGACTCACTGGAGCCGACTTGTAAAACATCAAAGAGATTCATAAGATCTTTTCAACTTCAAAAGACACATTTGAAATGCTTGGCTTGGTTTTTGTTACAGCAGATGACATTGTTGCAACAATCTTGAAGTTCACATTTTACAGTGTTTTCTTTCAGTTAAAAACACAAGCCTGTATTTTGCATTTATTTTTACAATTGATAGACTTATGTATCAAATTCCATTTGACTAGGCTGGGAGCCTTTGCTCATCTTCCTCCAATCTTCACATCTCTTCCCCTCTGGGGAACTCAAGCAAGTTTTTCAAGTGCCCCTTGAGAAACATCGCTTGAAAGTGTCAGGTCTGTCTGGGTGTACCTCATCCCATTTCCTGTCTTGAGAGTCCATCTGCATTGGCATTGCTACTCCTACTGCGGTGCTGCATGGACATATCATATGCTTGCAACCCCAGGCTCCATCTTAGCAACTTGGCATTTTGCTGACTGGCTCTGTTTAACCATGTTAGGGAGTTGTGATCTGTCATCACAGTGAATTTTCTTCCATACAGATAAGGCTAAAATTTTTGTAGTGCCCACACTATGGCTAGACATTCCTTTTCTACCACTGTATAGCATTGCTCCCTGGGTTGGAGCCTATGACTGAGATAAACCACTGGGTGCTCTTTTCCCTCTGAAGAAATCTTGCTAAGTACAGCCCCCACCCCATAGTTTGAAGCATCCACCTGTACAACAAATACTTTGCTATAGTCTGGACTGGCTAACACATGGGGGTCCTCCCAAAGCTTCATTAAGCTTCTGAAATGCCTGCTCATATGCTGAGATCCACACTATCTTATCTGGCCTATTCTTCCTTGTCAGGTCTGTGAGGGGTGCAGCTATGGTACTATAATTGGGAACAAACTTTCTGTAGTACCCTGCTGTCCCTAACAGTGCCCTCACATGCTTTTTGGTAACAGGTCTAGGCCATGCCTGAATGGCTTCCACTTTGGCAGGTTCTGGCCTTATCTTACCACTCCCCACTCTATGTCCTAGGTAGGAGACCTCTGCCATACCCACCTGACATTTGCTCATCTTAATGGCAACCCTGCCCTTTGTAGTCTGCTCAGCACCTCCCTGACATGCTGAAGGTGCTCTTGCCAGGAATGGCTATAGATAGCAATATGATCCATGTAAGCAAGAGCAAACCCTCCTGCTCCTGCTAAGATATGATCTACCAGTTTCTGAAAAGTCACTGGGGCATTCTTCATCCCAAAGGGCATCTTTGTGAACTCATACAAGCCAAAAGGAATCACAAAGGCTGACTTTTCTATAGCACTGGGAGTCAAAGGCACCTGCCAGTAGCCCTTGGTAAGATCAATGGTTGTAAGATACTTAGCCCTACCCAGCTGCTCTAGGGCCTCACCTGTCCTAGGCATGGGGTAAGCATCTGCCTCTGTGTGACTATTTAATTTCCTGTAATCAACACAGAACCTGGTGCTGTCATCCTTCTTTGGCACCAGTACCACTGGGGAGGCCCAGGGACTGTTGGACTCCTGGATCACCCCTAGTTCCAACATCTCCTGTACCTCTTCCCTCAGAGTCTGTTTGACTCTCTCAGGCACCCTATAAGGGGCCTGCCTGATAGGCCTTTGGGGTCCTGTATCCACCTGGTGCTGCACTAGGTGGGTGCTCCCTGGTTTCCTGGTGAATAAGCCCCCAAACTCCTGCAGCACTGCTCGGATTTCTAGAACCTGGGTAGGAGATAGCTGCTGGGACATTGCTACCCCTTCTACCGAGGTGTCAGCCCGAGCCTCCCTGATGAGATCAGTCACAAGATCTCTCTCAGACTCCTCCTGCAATCCACTGCAAATGCTCAGCACAAGATCCTCCCTATCATGGTAAGGTTTCATCATGTTAACATGGTACAATTTGTGCCCCTTCTTTCTGCCTAGCAGTTCCACCATGTAGTTAACATCACTTACCTTTCTTACCACTTTGTAGGGTACCTCCCAAGCTGCTTGCAACTTGTTGTGTCTGACAGGAATGATAACTATCACGTGCTGCCCTATAGCATACTCTGTAGTGCAAGCATTCTTGTCATTCCACACCTTTTTCTGTTGTTGGGCTTCTACCAGGCTCTCCTGGGCCAGACCCATTAATTCCTTGAGTCATGTCCTGAGGTTCAGGACAAATGCCACAACAGACTCCTTGTAAGACTCACACTCACATTCCCACTCATCTCGAATTAAATCTAGAGGTCCCCTCACCCTATGCCCATGCAGCAACTCAAAGGGTGAAAAACCTGTGGATTCTTAGAGAACCTCTCTGTAAGCAAACAACAGATGGGACATATATTTGTCCCACTCCCTCTTAAACTGATCTGCAAATGCCCGTAGCATGGACTTGATTGTAGAGTTTAACCTCTCAACAAGGCCATTTGTCTGGGGATGGTAGGGGGTGGTCTTCATGTGCTTCACCCCACAGGACTTTCACAGACAAGCCAGCAGGTCTGACATAAAATTGGCACCTCTGTCAGACAGTATTTCCTTTGGGAAACCTACCCTGCTGCAAATCTCTAGAAAAGCATTTGCCACCTTTTTAGCCTCTGTGGAGGACAAAGCCACTGCCTCAGGGTATCTCATAGCATAATCCACTACCACTAGGATATACTTTCTCCCTGTGGAACTTGGGGTACTCAGAGGACCCACAATATCCATAGCTACCCTCTAAAATGGCTCCTCAATCACAGGCAGAGGCATTAAAGGAGCTCTCACCTTGTCTCCTGCCTTGCCTACCTTTTGGCACTTCTCACAGGTCCTGCAGTACCCTGTTACATCTCTGGAAATTCCAGGCCAATAGAAATTTTGCATAATACGCCACTTTGTACATTTTATGCCCATATGACCTGCAAATGGAATATCATGGGCTAAGGCTAGAAGCACCAGATGGTAAGCTCTAGGTACTACCAACTGCTGTACTCTCTCACCTTCTAGCCCTCCCTCAGGGGTCCACTCTCTGTAGCGTAACCCTTTGTTCCAGTATACAGATTCCCCCTTCCCTTGAGAATCAGGTGCCTCCCTAGCTACCTGCCTCAGGCCTTGCAATGTAGTGTCTGAGAGCTGAGCTTGTCTCACGTCTCTCTTTGTAACCCTTCCTAGCCCCCCTTCCACTGGAAGTCTGACATCCTCTGACAGTGGTACCTCACTGTCAGCCTGGGTACTACTACTCACATCTACCTTTGCAATTACCCTGTCCAAGGGAACATTAGTACCCACAAGCAGCTGTGACTCAAATTCAGTCTCACTGCTGCATCATAGCTCACTCCTTGAAGTAACCACCTCAGCAGTCCTGGCTGCAAGTATGCAGTCTGTCTGTGTCTTCCCCAGGCTACCAGACTCACATACTTGTCTCCTAGTCTCATGGCATGTAACTGCATAGGTACATAGTACTGCCTCATCCAAATCCTTCCATCCCAGGACATCTGCAGGATGGTAGTTCCATACCCCTGTTGTCTCAAGACAACTCACTGTTGGCATTTTGTCTTTCCCACTTACTGGATCTCTCACCTTGGGTTCCCCACCTTGCCTCCGTGGACATCTGTTTGCCACATGTCTCCACTGGTTGCATTCAAAACATTTAACCCTAGCTCCTGGATGTGTACCTGGGCTAGTGGCTTCCCCTGCTACTGGCGGATTCTGTTGGGGCAGTCTGTGCTGCCCACCATGGGTTCCTTTAGTCCCATGAGCAGTACTGGAGGTCCCTTTCCTGTGCAGGGCTGCCCTGCTTGCTAGGTATAGGTCCCCTTTCTTCCCCAACTCCGCTGAAGTAGAACACTGTCTATCAGCTAACCAGATCCTCATGTCCTCAGGCAAAGTGCTAAGGGCTTGTTCCCTTACCAAAAGGTCTGCCTACTCTTCAAAAGTGGTGACCTGACATCCACTCACCCAGCTATGAAAATAAGTGCTCAGTTCAGCAACATATTCACATACATTTTCATCTGTTTTGCATCTATGTTCACAAAACTTTTTCCTATACATTTCAGGTGTTAGCTTAAAACATTCCAAAAAGTGTCTTTTTACAGCAGTATAATCAAAACAGTCAATGTCATGCATTTTTGCTAAAGAAGTTACAGCTTTACCATGGAGTAAGGGAGTCAGGAACCGTACCCAGAGCCCTTGGTCTACTTCATACTGTTTACATACCCTCTCAAACATATGAATGAAGCTATCAAAATTATCCCCCTCTTTAAACTGTGGAAGAAATTTACTGACCTTTTGTGCTTCTGGGATCTGGTTACTCCCTACCCCATTACCTCCATAACTTTGTTGAACAATCAGCATTTCCCTCTCATGCCTCCTCTGCCGTTCATTTTCCTCAGCTTGTAGACTCCTTGTTTTCTCAGCTGCTTCTAGTTCCATACGCCTGTCCTCCAATTCAAGTCTCTTTAGCTCCAGTTGGATTTTTAAGTCCACTGCAGAAAGGTTGAGCTGTCCATTCTCTGAGGATATTGTATCTCCACTGTCAGTCTGATTGCCCTCCAGGCTGCTGTTTTCTGATGCAGCTGTAACCAAGGCTGCAATCAGGTCTGCCTTAGTCAGGTTTCCATGCACCATTCCCCTAGCCTGGCATATCTCTGCCAGCTGGCTCCTTGTCAACTTTCCATACTCTTCTGCTGACATGCTGCCTGCTCACCCTGACTAACACTAAGCTAACAAAAGAAATAAAGCAATTGTGATCTGAACTCTGTGTATCCACTTCTTGGCTGTTTTAGAGTACAAAACACTTTTAGAGATCACTGTACATAAGCTACAGGAATTTGCTCTACCCACACCACTACAAGCCAATTAGTGTTTGCCAACTAATCAATATGTGATGTGGATCCCACCACAGCAAACCAGTATGTGATAGGATATCCCAACCACAGCCACCAATATGTGATGACCGTGCCCTGGCCCAGTAATCAAGGAGCCTCAATCCTCACCACTAACACCAGGGAGGTCATCTGCTAGAAGAGGAAATTATAACTAATACACACAGTAAAGTACAGTTTCCCTTATGGGCACACAGATATTACAGTCAGTCTGGGGCTGGTTGCTCCCTTGCTCACCAGGTCCCCAATAAGACTCCCCACTGGCACATCTATAGGGTCCAGGTCTCAGCCTAGCTGGGCAAGATAAAACTTCCAGTACCCTTTCTGTCCAACGAGTGCTTCGTGACCCTGTCCAAGTAGCTGACACAACACACACACACTTTGTGAAGAGGTTATACAACCACACAGACCCTCCTGGGAAAAGGCCGGCACAGGTTCTCCAGCTGTGCCCCTATTACCCAGACCATATGGTAGTAATTCCTGCAACCACCCACCTAATAATTATCAGCTAGCTAAAGGCCCTTAAAGGGTGTCCAATTATTACTGTGCAATATTATAATCCAATGGCAGTATGACTAAACAGTCAAGGCTTAATTTGGAGTGACTTAGACAGTAAAATCTGTAAATATGTAATGTACTTTAGAGTTTAAATTATCTCTACATAAACTAGCCACAGGTAAAGGTTTTAAAATATTTAATAATAAATAATTAAAGCACAAGACAAAACTACTACAGTACAATGCTGCTCAAGTTCAGAGATCACACAGAAACTTAAAACAATATTGTAGGAAAGATCTGAGTTCAAAGAAAAATACTTAGTCTAACTTTCTTCTAAGTTTAACCATTCCTAAGAGAAATCACAGTGCTATAATCCTACTTACATACATAAAGCATGAGCAGTGCTGGGTTAGTTGTCCAAGATCAAAATGCTTTTTTAGTCTCTCACTCAACAATAGTTTTTAAACACTAACCAATAGCTCTCTAGGGCCCACCAAAATTACATCACTTTGACACTTGATCTGGAGTTCCCAGACCACAAACTGCATTATTTAGCAAGCTAATGTCTGCTCAGGAGGCTACAACAATAAAAGGCATTTCACATATACACTCTAGCAGAAACCAGAGCAATAAAGCACCTTCCATATGTAAATTCTGGCCCTTAACTTTAACCTTAAAAGAACGGGCATGAAATTTTCATCCAAACTCACTGGAGCTAACTTGTAAAACATCAAAGAGATTCATAAGATCTTTTTAACTTCAAAAGATACATTTGAAATGCTTGGCTTGGTTTTCCTTACAGCAGATGGCAATGTTGCAACATTCTTGAAGTTCGCATTTTACAGTGTTTTCTTTCATTTAAAAACACAAGCCTGTATTTTACATTTATTTATACAATTGATATAATTATGTATCAAATTCTATTTGACTAGGCTGGCATCCTTCGCCCATCTTCCTCCAATCTTCCCACATCTAAAAGCAATAACATCTAATTTCATAACATTGAGCCCAGAACATCTAAAACCCGTAACATTGAATTTCATAACATCTAACAGTACAAATCACATGAAAATAATATCCCCTCCACATATAATGACACCAAACTACCAAACACACTTTTTTACTACATTTCTGCAGGGAGGCTTGATACAGTGGGGTTAGGAAATTAACTTTTTCCCACTCTAATGCAATCTTGCATTGACATATTTAATTTACATGTGTGTGTGTGGGGGGGGCAGAGCCCCCAATTGGGGGTTGCATGGGTGCTTGCCCCCCTGCAGAAACATAGTAAAAAGTGTGTTTGGTAGTTTGGTGTCGTTATATGTGGAGGAGATGTTATTTTCTTGTGATTTGTAGTGTTAGATGTTATGAAATTCGATGTTTGTTTTGGGTTTTAGATGTTCTGGTCTCAGTGTTATGAAATTAGATGTTATGGGTTTTAGATGTTTCAAAATAGACCCACGAGCGCACATACGCACACACACACACACACACACACACACACACACATGTGCTTTTAATTTCAAAGACTTTGTGCAGATAATGTTGTCTAAGGAAAACATTCACAAATATATTACTTTATAAGGAAGATATATATGTACTTCATTAAGCGGAGTAATATGTTCATCGGAAGTCGATATTTTTAATTAATATAATGGACTGAAATAGTATAAAAAGATGTTATTTGAAGTACCGGTCAATTTCTTTTTTTATAACTCAGTCTTATGAGTAACATGTCCATGTGGTATTTTGCTGCTTTTAGTATACTACATTTCTGTTTAGTAAAGTGTGCCATAATCTGCAGGATGGCTGTGGATTAGGCTTCATTCTTTCTAAATGCTGTGGCATATTTGAGTTTCATTGAGACATGCTAAGAGCTTGCACATGTTCCCATGGTCAGAAGCACTCAGTGCAGCTTGTTCACAACCACCTGAAGACAATCAATGCCTCTATAATGAGATGTACACATATGTATTACTACTACTGACAGAGAACAGTGCTACTAACATTAATTAGCAGAAAAGCATGTAAATCAACTTGAATTTTCATCAATGACTGTAAATTTGTCAAATTTAGCTACCATTGGTCGAGTTTGGAGGCAAATACTGTGGGAAAGTGGAACAATTTTAAAGTAAGCTACAAAGAATTTTACTCATAAAATATTAGAAAGCTATAAAAATTCAGCTTAATAAATAAATACTTTCATGGAACTGAATTTTGTTTTTCCAAAGGTAAAGTCAATGTTATATGCAATAGTTGTATATTGTTGATAATGACTGTAGTGGAAATGGAAGAAGGTTAAAATTTCAAGTGTTGTTTCTTAAAGCTGAACATACATGGTAGTGTTATTTGCTTAGGGGTTGTGTGGGGAGAGGTCACTGAATATTATGCACTAATGCCATAAAATATAATGTTAGTAAAAATTATAGAAGTGTTGTTGATGGTGCTGCTATGGGTGGCCATGGTGGTGCAGCGGTTAGCATTGCTGCCTCACAGTAAGAGGTTCTCTGGTTTGATCCTTGGCTGGGGTGCCTTCTGTGTGGAGTCTGCATGTCCTCCCTATGGTCGCGTGGGTTTCCTACAGGTGGTCTGGTTTCATCCCAAAGACATGCTGTAGGTGGATTGGACACACTAAATTGGCCCTAGGCATGAGTGTGCCTTCTGTGGAAGGTTGGGCACCAGGCTGGCAACTCGGCACTGTAAAACTCCACTGACAATCATGAGCAGACAGTGATCTGCTGTGGCAACCCCTAACCGGGAAAAGCTGAAAGAAGTTGATGATACTGCTATCATTTCTTGATCATCATGTACAGGGTAGTAGTAGAAAAGCTGCGGAAGACATTTTTCAGTTGGTTTGTGCTTAATTGTTGTTGATATGATGAAATGACTATGTGTGCTGTACACAGGCTATCAGTAATTTTAAGTTTTTTTTTCTTTATTGTGCTGCAGTCTTGATGTAAAAAAGGATACATGTCTAATGAATTCAGGCAAGCTTACATGTTCTTTGTTGCAGTGGAGACGAGTGTTTGGTTTTGTTAAATAAAGTTTCATTAGAGTTACTCATATATGTTTTTCCAAGGTAAAGCATGCTGTACTAGCAGGGATAAAGACAGAGAAACAATTTCAGACATGAGGAGCCGTGTGTTTTCATGGGGGTGCTAAGGACGTATGGAAAGTAACTTTTTTATAAAAAAGAGGTCAAAATAAACTGGGAGAGAACACATGTAGAAGCAGGTAGTTGTGGTCATAAATGCTGTAGGGCTAGGTACCACACATTAACACAATGATATGCTAGGACAAGCCAGAGCTAAGGAAATGCAGAATGCAATTGCATCTAGCAGTACAGTTGGGTGACCTCCCACACATATCCTTTTAATAGCCAATGAGGAATACCTGCACTCTGTACAGGGAAATGACTGTGACGCTGATGAGGATGGTACGGGCATAATCAGAGGTGGTGTGGACGCTGGGAACTACCCACTTCAGCAGCATCTATAGACATGTCTTTAGTAAGGTTAGATCATCCAACATGAAATATTCAGAGTAACATGTTGACTGCAGAATGTAGCTGCTTTGTATGTAACACATGACATTTTCTATCAACAGGTGAACCTTCCATTTCTGCCAGTCATGAACCTGAACTTATGCATGGTTATTGTGCGCCACAACTCATTATACAAGATTTAGTAGCTTGCTCCATTGTCTCAGTAATAACTTAATAAGAGCAATTCTTCAGAGTCAGCTGCAGGAAGTAGCAGTTCCACTTTACAAACACAGCTGCTGGAAGATATCAACCACAGAATGGCTATTAATGATGAGATAGAGGATTATGATTGGGTTACTAACCATAACCAGCTTATTAGTGTTCAAGACATGGATGGCAAGAAAGTCACCTCAATAGTGAAGCTCGAGAGGTGAATCTTGGCATCCTGGTAGAGAACAGATAATGATGATTTATGACTGGAGACCTAATCACAATTCTTTGTAGTGCATGGTGCTGTATCCATTTCATGTACTACTAGCTACAGATACAGGAAAAAAAGTGTTTAGTTTTTTGCTGGCTTTCAAAGACATAAAGCACTTAGCAAGTGATATCAAAAAGACAGAGTGACAATTTCTTTTTATTTTACTAAGAAAGACAAGGACAGATTACTGGCAGAGACAGCAAGCAGAAAGAAGGCTGCTTTTAGTTCTGCCTCTGTTGTTTGCTAGCTAGAACCAATAGTTTTAACTGCCTAGTGCTACACCTGATCTTAGTAAGTGAACCATGTGGTGCTTAATATTTTTTAAGATTGGGTTTTGAGACATGGAACTGCCTAAGTGATTTGTCATTTTCCAAATATTGGAGCACAATCACTGTCCTTCATGCAGTACAATGTTATTATACTCATAAAACAACCTCAGGAAAGTGGTATGCAGTCAACAAGTTTAATGGCATGATCACACACCTACAGCATTTATATACTATAACTCTTAACTTTGCATGAAGTGACACTGGATCACAAAGTCAGTTAGATTGGGACATTACATTGCAATTGTAGAGGGAGGGAACCAATGCACTTCAACAGCAGTCTCCTCAACCACAGGAACATTTTCTGGAGGACAGCAACATTTTAGTGGGGACAATGTCCATTGTAAAATATATCCAAATGGGTGCCAGGCACATGTCACAGCTACCTCCAGAAACATGAAAGTCAATGCTGCCCAACAGCATATGTGCTGGGACATTGTTCAGCCACAGTCTGCTGCCACATACAGTCAGGTAGAGATGGTCAGAATACCGCAGGGTGTATGTCAAAATTTTCAGCACTACATGGAAATGGTAAACAATAGGGATAATGGTATGGTCATACTCACGTACAGTGCTGTGTTACATACAACAGCCTTTTTCCTCCATATGTACACTAGTCAGGACATACCAGACTTAAGTAGGAGTTACTTTTGGAAAGGAAGGGGGTGGGGTATTTATGGACACACGGAAGCATACCATGTCTCACCATAAGTGCTTTCTAGAAAGTACTGGAAATAGTAGAGGAGAACTAACACAGCAGCATTTAAGGAGGCCTCATCAGCTTTCATCTACACATAGTAAAACCTCTCATTTAAGGTCTTGGTCATGCATCACTATCATATCTATGTCAGAAGGATCACCTGCATCCAGTACACCACATCACTAATGTCACTATGCGTGTGTGTGTGTATTATATACATATCTATCTATTGTATATAGATAAGTATATGTATATATATATATATATATATATATATATATATATATATATATATATATATATATATATATACATGTATATGTGTCTGTGTGTACAACAGGGGTATGGAGGAGGAAAGGAAAATGTTTATCCGAAATGTACTTCATTACTAAAGGGGGTTTCGTCTGCATCTATTTCGGTTGACTCATGGCATTGCTTACAATACAGAGAAAATTGCACTGTAAGTCACAGTGTGCAATGCTAAACACCATTAAGGGCTACTTCAGTATGAGTGTAGATGAATTATGCTAACAATGACAGTTACATAAATGATAATTAAAAAAAATAAATCCATAAAAGTGGGGGTGGTGAAGAACTAATATACACTATTAGCAGCCTAATAAACAGTGGAAAAAAGGATTGCATGACTAACAGTCATCTTGCCATCAACACTATCTCTGTTGCTATTTTACCCTCAGCACTGCACAAATGACGATTGCTACTATTTCTGATAACACAGGGGTCAGTGTCTAAAACAGAAATAATACATCTGATGTATATTATCAAAACAATAATTACTTCTTATTTAGCAGGATTAAATGCGAATAAAAACAATTAATGTTATACATTTTACTTTCCTGTATCTCAGTAGGAATGGATGAACATACAATGTTCAGTCAACAGTTATACATTACTGAATTTTAAAACAGAACCAAAATGTGCATACTGAAATACCTCCCCAACAAATCTCATTCAACAAAACAATGGAAAATATACCTATTCCTTATATGATCCAGTTCTACTCACTGGACAGGTCTCACTAAATAGTAAGGTAAATATGTATCCCTAATGAATAACTCTGCTATAGAAAATAATATATATATATATATATATATATATATATATATTGGCTAGACAGAGGGACCAAGCTAGGAACGATGTGCAGCAGGTAAAGGTGATAAAGGATAATGAGTGAAACATACTCACAAGCGAGGAGAGTGTGTTGAGCAGATGGAAAGAGTACTTTGAGGGGTTGATGAATGAAGAGAATGAGAGGGAGAGAAGGTTGGATGATGTAGGGATAGTGAATCATGAAGTGCAGTGGATTAGCAAGGAGGAAGTAAGGATAGCTATGAAGAGGATGAAGAATGGAAAGGCTGTTGGTCCAGATGACATAACTGTGGAAGCATGGGGGTGTTTAGGTGAAATGGGAGTGGCGTTTTTAACCAGATTGTTTAATGAAATCTTGGAAAGTGAGAGGATGCCTGAGAAATGGAGAAAAAGTGTTTTGGTACCGATTTTTAAGAATAAGGGTGATGTGCAGAGCTGTAGTAACCACAGAGGGATTAAATTTATCAGTCACAGCATGAAGTTATGGGAAAGAGTAGTGGAAGCTAGGTTAAGAAGGGATGTGATGATTAGTGATCAGCAGTATGGTTTCATGCCAGGAAAGAGCACTACAGATGCGATGTTTGTTCTGAGATGTTGATGGAGAAGTACAGAGAATGTGAGAAGGAGTTGCATTGTCTTTTTGTAGACTTAGAGAAAGCATATGACAGGGTGCCTAGAGAGGAGTTGTGGTATTGTATGAGGAAGTCAGGAGTGTCAGAGAAGTATGTAAGAGTGGTACAGGATATGTACAAGGGCAGTGTGACAGCGGTGAGGTCTGCTGTGGGAGTGACGGATGCATTTAAGGTGGAGGTGGGGTTACATCAAGGATCAGCTCTGAGCCCTTTCTTATTTGCAATGGTGATGGACAGGTTGACAGATGAGATCACACAGGAGTCCCCATGGACTATGATGTTTGCAGATGACATTGTGATCTGTAGTGAGAGTAGGGAACAGGTGGAGGAGACCCTGGAGAGATGGAGATATGCTCTAGAGAGAAGAGGAATGAAGGTCAGCAGGACTAAGACAGAATATATGTGTGTGAATGAGAGGGAGGATAGAGGAATGGTGAGGATGCAAGGAGTAGAGGTGGCGAAGGTGGATGAGTTTAAATACTTGGGGTCAATAGTTCAGAGTGACAGTGAGTGTGGAAGAGAGGTGAATAAGAGAGTACAGGCAAGATGGAGAAGAGTGTCAGGAGTGAGTTGTGACAGACGAATACCAGTAAGAGTGAAAGGGAAGGTCCACAAGAGGGTAGTGAGACCAGCTATGTTATATGGGTTGGAGACAGTGGCATTGACAAAAAGTCAGAAGTTAGAGCTGGATGTGCCAGAGTTAAAGATGCTAAGATTTGCACTGGGTGTGACGAGGGTGGACAGGATTAGGAATAAGTATATTAGAGGGTCAGCCCAGGTTGGAAGGTTTGGAGACAAAGCCAGAGAGGCAAGATTATGTTGGTTTGGACATGTGCTGAGGAGGGATGCTGAGTATATTGGGAAAAAGATGCTAAGGATGATGCTACCAGGTAACAGGAAAAGAGGAAGGCCTAAGATAAGGTTTATGGATGTGGTGAGAGAGGACATGCAGGTGGTTGGTGTGACAGACCAAGATGTAGAGGACAGGAAGAAATGGAAACAGGTGATCCACTGTGGTGACCCCTAATGGGAACAGCTGAAAGAAGATGATATATATATATATATATATATATATATTTAAAGATAAGAGGGACTGCCTGAGGAATGGCTATAATACACTGTGCATCACACAGCATAGCCAGCACATATTGCTGCATGTATTATTTATAGTCTATGTGATTTCATAATGAGAAAGCACTAACTTGAATGTCATGGTCCATAGTTGTGGACTACGCACCATGTCTTTACCTGCACAGCTGTATGCTGTGCATGAGCTTGCTGTATGGTGTCTCTTCCTACTGCTGCCAGCATGCCATTAATGCTATCATTAATTATGGAGGGATATGTGCAGTGACATCATGAGAGAATTCATCAGCAGACATTGGCATGATCATATTGTGCAGAATGCCACACATGGTAAACATCCTGCATGCAGTAGCAGGGTCATACTGAAAAGTGCCCTCAGACTCTTTCAGGCAACATAAACAGGCTTTAAGCATGACTCTATGATAATTCACTTCTGTGACAATTTGCAGCTTCCAACAAATTCCTAACTGAAGTTATGTGCCAGGGCTTTTCAACTGTACAGATTTTCACAGAATGCCCAGATTTTTGCCTCTTATTTTTGGTCTTTTTCTCATAAAATTATGTTTTTCTGGCAAATAATTGGTAAATTTGTGAGCAATGAGTCAGAAAATAACAACAGAAATTTGAGATTCAGACTTTCTACCCTTCAGAAAATTCATGCTAATGCAAAACCTGCTTTTCTATCAACTTTCTAAGTTTGTAAGAGCAGTATTAACAATGTGTCCCTATTTTTGAGCCTTTGTTTTCCCATTATTTATGACTTTGTCTAGATTTCTTGCTCTAAAAAGTTAATAGGTATGCATAGTCTACATCTCCTGAAAAACACAAGTAAAGAAGAGAAAGACAGGAGGTAAAACAAAGTGATAATGCCTTAGTAATAAGCAATATATTTTACTAAGAATAATTAATTAGATGATTAAACTTAAATTCTCCCATTACCCTTACCAACAAGGTGACTGTGGAGCATGCTACCATGCAGTAAGTGGAGACAGAGTGAGCTTGTGTGCCAGATATGAGAATGATGAGGACCGCCAGGATGCTGGGCTAACACTTTGGTGATGCACCCCATGCACCCTGGCAATTGATGGAATGATAGCCCATCATATTGTTGTACTGCTCCCCCATGGACCTGATGCTGCCATGGCAACATGGTTGCAATCTATATTACTAAGCACCTCCAGGAAATGTGCCACCCCATAAAAAGCATGTATGGTTCAAGCTCAGTTCTGAGGTGAAAGTGGAAAATAGACTGATCCACACATGCCAAGCCTATATTGAGAAACTGCTGAAGTAACTTCCAGGCAGAAGCCTGAGAAATGCCCAAGTCTCAGTCTGTCTCTGTAAGGTCTCTATGGCAAATACAGTAAGGGCTATGCATACCTTATGATTGAAGGTTGCTGGAACAGGGCTCAGTTTTGAGCTTTTTTACTGGTAAATTTGTTTAGATCAGTTTGCGCTCATTTGCTACATAGCACGCCATTTGTGCATCGTGCACTACAGTGCACCGGTGGGCACCATTGGTGGTTATAGATGCAAACATGTTTGCCTGCAAATTTTTCCTTAGTTCTTTGCTGGTGCTCCATCGATGAGTTCTGATGATTGTCCCTCACTGACAGGTGATAAATTCAGTGAAGTTGCTGACGTACACAGATCCTACCCTCTAGCCCTTCACATTTTTGCCCAGTTCTCCTGTCCTCTACTATACCTGGTACTTCCAGTCCTCTCCCTGTTTTCTGACCACATCAACTTACCTAGCATGATGGACCAACATTTCCCACAGTTTCTCCAGCCAACCTGGTCGACATGGGCATCCTGAGGCAATGTAGCAATTGCCTCATGTACACTGACAACCCATTTCTTCAAGTCCACACAAATCCATTGCATGAGAGGTGCATCTGTATCACAAACCTAGAATCCAGGCTCTCTCACTCACCAGTCAGCCCATCTGATACTAAGTAGGTTGTATGCATGCATACATCACTTCCTGCACCTAGCAAACCAACAACACATAAACCTACGTATGCAGAGGTCTTTACAAGAAGCTTATCTAAACATCATAGACCTCCCAAATACAAACGCAAGCATGCTTCATATAATACTTCATCTGCAGAACATATTACACTTAAGATATCACACACCAGTGTCTCGCCAGTCAAGCTCCTAAGGCATAATACAAAAACAAACATCTTAGTCAAAGGCCACTCAGTTGTGAGACACACAGATGTCCCTCTCAACAGGTTGGATAAGGAAAAGGTCATGATCAGGTGTCTGTCAGGTGCCAGGATCTGCCACATCACACGCACACACTCAATTTTCTCAACAACAGCCACTGTTATGACTCCATACGAGTCTGTGTTGGTGTGAATGACTTGAGAGGTACCTCACCAGACTATATGAAGAGAGATATGACTGAGCTCTCTGATTATATGTCTCAGGCAGATATGTCCCTAGCCTTAAGCAGCATTTTACCTTCGTTTAGGATGATACCTCAATAAATACAAAAAATGATTGACTTCAACAACTGGCTTAGTTTCTGGTGTCATTCAAATGGGGATCCAGTATCTGTCAACCTGGGGTGACATGGTTGACAGACCTTGATGCTTTGCCAAAGATGGTCTTCATCTGTCACTCTTGGGAGTTTGGTTACTGGCTAAGGTTCTTGCCAACCCTTAGTGCCTTTTTTAGGCAATGTCACAAAAACAGAATTCCCAACATAAAAATACACTCTAAAACAACCTCAAGGTTTTTCTGCTAAACACTAGGAGACTAAACCAGAAACTGCACTCACTGAAAGCAGTTCTCACCCTGGAAGATGCTGACATTTGTGCAGTAACTGAGATATGGTTTAAGGCTGCGGAAAGAACCCCACCTATACCAGGTTGCATTCCATTCCACATGTTCAGACCACAAACTGAAGGTGTGAGAACTAAAGGAGGTGGTGTATCAAAATTCATTAAAGATAAATACGCCTCTAGATTGGTTAAACAGCATAATTCCCTTGAATAACCTCAAGTGTAATTAACTGTATGTAAGACCTCTCTTCAGGTCATTACCAGCTATAGGACCCCCTCCATGAGTTAGGACATCCACTCAGCCTACTTGGATCTACTTGAGTCAATCAAGGTACAACCAAACACCCTGGTTTTCGGTGAATGTAATCACCCGTCCATAGACTAAGTAAATTATACATGCTCAAACTCACTTGCCCAAAGGTTCCTGGACTTTGTTAATTCCACTGTCCTGGACCAGCTGGTTGACACACCCGCAAGGGGCTCAAACATCCTGGACCTGGTGGTCACTAACATGGGGGACCGTTGCACCACCCTCAGTGTGTGTGGCCATCCCTGGTGAGATCTGACCACAAATCAATCTCATTAGAAGTAACTATAACACAAGATCCCCCCCACCCTTAGAAACAACTTGTCTAAAAAACTTCTCCAAGGCCAATTACAACCTCTTACATGACAGCATAAATAACTTCATAGCCTATCTCCCCACTGATGGAACAGACACCTATACTGAGTTATTCACCAATGCTTTATACAAGCATCTGTACAATTGTATTGACTATGCCATAACTGATAGAACCAAATCAAGATCTTGAAGGAAAAACAAACCTACCTGGAGCACTAAAACACAGCAGCAGCAGTGAGTTCAAAAACAACAGCCAGTTCCATGTCCATAAGACACTTTATTACAGCACAGAGAAATAATTCCAATAATAATAAATAATTGTTCAGGCAGTTTTCAAACAGTTATCCCAACAGTAATCCAAGTGCTTTCATCTCCGTCCACTCAGAGACTTTTTCAAAGACACAAGATAGTGTTACAGGGCTAAATTTATATTGAAAGACACCACCCCTAAAAATCATTAAACCAATATGATTCCATATAAATACCCTTCATGCATATTCAAAATATCATACATATTTAAAAGCCAATATATATAAAATACACTTAAAAATATACGACATACATACATATATATATATATATATATATATATATATATATATATATAGATATACACACACACATATATATATATATACATATATATATATATATATATATATATATATATATATATATATATATATATATATATATATATATATATATATATATATATATATATATATATATATATGTATATATATATATATATATATATATATACATACACATATATATGCATATGTGTATATACCCATTAATTAAAACAACAAAATAATAATATGACCCCCACACAGACCGTAAATATTTATATAGTTTTTTCATCTATTTAGTGCTTTTAATTTCAGAAAGAATGCTAGGGACAGAGCATCCTTAATACCAGGCCAGTTAGATGCATTTTTTTTAACCTGCCATAATGCTTCAAGCCTTTCCAATTGTAAAGTCCAGGGACAACCCCTTGGATGAAGGTCAAGGACATCAATAATAATAAATGTAAAACTGTGCCCATTACTTTCCTTACAATGTTTTGCTAAAGCATTAGATTCTTTTCTTAATCTAATATCCCTTAAATGTTCCTAAATTCTACACTTCCATTTCCTTTCGGTTTTCCTGATATAGAATGCGGGACAAATCATACAGTGGGCACAGTAAACCACTCTTTCAGTCTGGCATGAAACCTTCCTTCTCAATTTTATATTCACACCATTCTCCATGCATGATGGACCCTCCAAAATATGAGAACAGGATGAACAAGCCCCACATTTTCTCATGGCGTCTGTCCTAGGTCCCTTTTTTTGACATTCAAGAGTATTTTAAGGGTCCTATCCCTCCTATATGTAATGCATGGTCTTTCACCCACCCATTGTCGAATATCATTACATGATGAAATAATTACCCAATTCTTGTACAAGGTGTCAGTGATCATTTTACTGGACCTATTGTAGGTCATAACAAGGGATGATGTTGAATATGTTACCCCTACGGTCCTTCTATCTACCTCATAGTTAGTTATACCCAAATTAGTATGTTCAGTGTCACAAGCATTTGCTTCAGTGACTATTCCATTGGTCCCATCATAGGCCATAACATCCATCAACCCCAACAGTGTTACTCCTATGGTCCCTCTTTTCATGCCAGAATCTGTAAGTACATTGGCCAAACCAAGACCACTCACATCTTGATTAAGTATAGGTTTAAAATACCCTCTTTCTCTCTTGTTTAGAACCTCAATAAATACTTCATTAATTAATTGAAAGGGATAACCCCTCCCCAGAAACATTTCCTTTAACATTTCACATTAGTTCAAAAATGCATCAAAACTAGTGGCCATTCGAGCGGCCCTTGCAAACTGACCCTTTACTATAGCCTTCTTCTGTTTATAAGGATGGGCACTATCAAAATGTAAAAAACTGTTCAAATATGTTTCTTTATGAAAAATCTCTGATTGAAACACCTTCTTAGATTTGTTTTTAACCAATTTTACATCCAAATATGCAATTCCTTTTTCTTCAAAATTACAAATAAAGTGTAACAATTGTGTAGAATCATTGATATATTCTAAAAATTCAACACTTTTATCATGAGGGCCAACTCAAAAAATAAAAATGTCATCTAAAAAGTGAATATATATTCTACAATATTCATAAAAAATTGAATTCAGTAAATATTTTTTCTCCCATTGGAGCATAACAATGTTTGCATATAGGCTGGCCTGGAGGACAACTGCCATTAGTAGGCTATACAATAGGAGAAAGAAATTGCTGTCTAAGAGTAGGAAGGAATAGTCTCAAAACTGAAAACACTCCTTCCTCAAGTTAAACAAGCAAATAAGAGTCCTAGTGCAGTCCTCCAGAGTTATCTAAGAATCCAAATTGCCTTCCCTAACTAAGGATAACCACAAGTTGTTCTTTAATTACATCTGTAATCTCAAAGGTAAGGCCCAGATTTGCACCGAACTGATAGTTAATGGTACTACATATATAGAACCTGTGGATATAACAAACCTGCTGGCTGACAGGTTAATTGAAAACTTCACTCCCCTGTCCCCACCACATATATCCCAAAGCATCCCCAACATCTGTCCCTCATCTAGTATCTCCAAGGACCAGGTCTTAAATGCCCTTTCCAAGATCAAAAACACAGCCTGTATGGGACCAGACAGCATCACGGGCTGTGTTCTACATATGTTAAAACAGAAATTAGCTTCCTATTGAGAAAACATTTCAATCACAGCCTAAACACTGGCTTCATCCTAGCAGAATGGAAAACAGCTAACGTTGTCCCTTTACACAAAGGAGGTGCATTCACAGACCGTGGAAACTATAGATTTATCGGCAAGGCCATGGAATGAATCATCATGGACCTTATTAACAAAGATATAGGAAATCTCCAGATGCTTGACCCCCACCCAGTTTGGCTTTGTTAATGGGAGATCATGCCTGTTAAACTTGGTGGACTTTTTCGAGACAGTCACCAAAGCCATAGAAGAGGACAGCTTTGTGTGTACGGCCTACCTAGATTTAGCCAAGGCCTTTGACACAATAACCCACTCAGGCATCATTGATAAACTCACCCAGCTGGGTATCAACCCATATATTGTCAGGTGGCATGCAAACTGTCTCACTGATATAACTCATATGGTCAAAATAGGGGACTCCACCTCCTCCAGCAGACCCGTAACCAGTGGTGTTCCACAGGGATCTGTTCTGGTACCCCTGCTGTTTGGAATCTACTTCTCTGAAGTACAGGCTAAAACTAAAGGACTTTTGCTGACAAAGTTTGCTGATGACTGCAAACTGGGAGCAATCATTGAAACCCCTAGCTATGTCAACATCCTGCAAGAAGGTCTTACCAAATGTCATAGTCTTAAACTTAATGCAGAAAAATGCATTATCATCTCCTTCAGCAAGGGTGATGTTCCTGCAAGGTACGACATCAATAGCAATACCCTAAGAATGCAGTCAATGGTGAGAGAGCTGGGAGCACAGGTTGACAGCAAACTTAACTTTGATCACCATGCCTTCACAGTGGTAAGAAGGGCATGTTATATTGTTCATTTCATAAGTAAGGGCATTTCCTTCAGAAAAATAGAGGTCATAACCCCCCCTGTACTCTTCCCTCATCAGGCAAATAATGGAGTACATTGCTCCCTTTGGTATATTCCTTTCCAGACACGTACAACAATTGGAAAGACCACAAAGTTCCTTACAATGAAAATTTGGAGCCTTCAAGATCTGTCTTATGTGGACAAACTGAAATCATTGTCACTTTACTCTGTGTCATACAGACTGCTCAGAGTCTTGTGCCTTGCATATAGAGCAGTGTCTGACCCAGCTTTAATGGAAATTCTGCACATTCACAAGGAAAATGGCACATGGGTCACTAGCTCAAAGGACCTTAACCTGGTATATGACATCAACAGAACTTGCGGGAGAGACAGATCTGTCCCACAGAGGTTGCCCCACCTTTGGAACAAGCTTTCTATTAATATTAAACAAAGCCCCCTCATTGGCCCCATTTATGGGTAAGTTGGACAATTGGATGGGTAACCAGAAATTCACCCCAGGGGTCCCAACTGTGTCCCTCTTGAACAGGGGCAATAGGTTCTGATTTTAGTGCCTGCTTGAACCAGACGCACTTGTGAACATGAATTGAACTTGGCTAGGCTTGTAAGGGCCCTGGGGCCGTTAGCACAGTAACCTCCTATGATCCTCAGTAACCACAGGGATAGGAATTCCATGGATTTCTCCAGTTCCTGTCTGTGGGCCATACATGCTCACTAAAAGCCATAAAATGTTCCCATCAACTCAAATGTGTCAAGAATTTCCTCATCATTATTGTACTATTGTACTGATATTTGCCTGTATCTTAACACCTTGGCCACTGAATGCCACTTGAATTCTTCAATTTTGTCTCAGCCAAGACACACAAATCAGAGTAGGAAACAACCATGCTAGCAGCAAAAGCAAGCATGTTCACCAAATGCAAAGCAGATAGAAAAGGTGCGATTCAACCTTTTATAACACATATGCAGATGTCATGGAGAAGCATCAAGAAACAACTATGAATCACAAACGGGCACAATGAGAGCCTATTAGCATAAGAAGTTTTACATCACTTCTCATTAGAATCTCATTAATCCTTCTTTACATACATTTATTCAAGGTCATTGCTCACGGGTGCAGATAGCCACAATGAATTATGCCTTGGCTGCACTAATATGCTAAAAGTGCAGACTGCAATTACACATACATATAATGACTATGAATAACATCTCTAAGATCTTACGATAACTTTCACTAATATGCAAAATACATTTTATGATATAGTGGAATTGTAAATGTTAATTAGGATATTTCCTAGAAATTTTGTAATTCTTATTGATGAATTGATATAATTTGTCCATATAAATACTGGGTAACGTCGGGAGTGTCAGAGAAGTATGTAAGAGTGGTACAGGATATGTATGAGGGTAGTGTGACAGCGGTGAGGTCTGCAGTGGGAGTCACAGATGCGTTTAAGGTGGAGGTGGGATTACATCAAGGATCAGCTCTGAGCCCTTTCTTATTTGCAATGGTGATGGACAGGTTGACAGATGAGATCAGACAGGAGTCCCCATGGACTATGATGTTTGCAGATGACATAGTGATCTGTAGTGAGAGTAGGGAGCAGGTGGAGGAGACCCTGGAGAGATGGAGATATGCTCTAGAGAGAAGAGGAATGAAGGTCAGCAGGACTAAGACAGAATATATGCATGTGAATGAGAGGGAGGACAGAGGAATGGTGAGGATGCAAGGAGTAGAGGTGGTGAAGATGGATGAGTTTAAATACTTGGGATCAGTAGTTCAGAGTAATGGTGAGTGTGGAAGAGAGGAGAAGAAGAGAGTACAGGCAGGATGGAGTATATGGAGAAGAGTGTCAGGAGTGATTTGTGACAGACGAGTACCAGTAAAAGTGAAAGGGAAGGTCTACAAGAGGGTAGTGAAACCAGCTATGTTATATGGGTTGGAGACAGTGGCACTGGCAAAAAGGCAGGAGTTAGAGCTGGATATGCCAGAGTTAAAGATGTTAAGATTTGCACTGGGTGTGATGAGGGTGGACAGGATTAGGAATAAGTATATTAGAGGGTCAGCCCGGGTTGGAAGGTTTGGAGACAAAGCCAGAGAGGCAAGATTATATTGGTTTGGACATGTGCTGAGGAGGGATGCTGAGTATATTGGGAAAAAGATGCTAAGGATGAAGATACCAGGTAACAGGAAAAGAGGAAGGCCTAAGATAAGGTTTATGGATGTGGTGAGAGAGGACATGCAGGTGGTTGGTGTGACAGAGCAAGATGCAGAGGACAGGAAGAAATGGAAACAGATGATCCGCTGTGGCGACCCCTAATGGGATCAGCTGAAAGAAGATGATGATGACAAATACTGGGTAATGCCTAATCCTGTCAAAACAGGCATTACAGCTAGTATGAGAATCTAAAGGTAAAGATGTCATTATTTGGTTGTGTCAGTATTACATTAACTGGATCAGAAATTAGCTCTTTAATACCAAGGCCGGTAGATCAGATTTGTATGAATCTTTAAATATAATTTAGAAGGGAAGAAGGATGCTTTATTTTCCTAGAAGTTTATAATTACAGAATATGTGCAGTATTGCACTGCTTGCTGGCATCAAGGGCAAAAGCAGTTTCATGATTAAAGTTAACATGGTTATGGTAGGCGAATAACTCTATTATTTTGATTCTGATTTCCTAACATACAGCCTGACTGAAAGTTGATGATTATGAAATGTGCAATGTTACTAAATCATTCTTATGTATCATATTCATGATAGTTATGTTGATATTAACTAGAATCATATATTGGTAGATCGTAATCAGCCCTGCATTCAGTTTGCAAATGAAAATCATAGTTGATGGATTGAGGTATCTGGTTTTGACTCCACGCTTTCTGATATGATCATACGGATTAGTTGTGATGTGGGATAGAGTTTGCAAAATTGTGTACTAAAACTGTCTGTGCAAGCACTATCCCCATTTAAAATTCTTTAATGGCTGCCTGTACTTCCTATCTGCTAAAGGCTTGAAACTAAGCTATTAACTGTGCATTGGGAATTAATTTCTTAAAACATGATAGGTGCATAAGGAATAATCAATATTCTAGTGATTGAATGTATCTAAATTAACAATGGGAAGTATATTCTTCCAGTTTTGAGCTGGAAGAAGATGAGATTCATTGCTAGGAGACATTAAACTGGTAGATGTCATTGGGTTGATTAAACACAAAATTGATTTATTCAAAAGTGAGAGTGTATTTTGTAGTTTACCTTACTGGAGAGTTGCCAGTATTGACCTCTGCTTAGGCTGATAGCCAAATTTTGAACAATGCCCATTAATAAACTGCATTAATGAATTAGTGATATCCACTGAATATAAGCAACATTATAGTTCCTAGTTGCAGTGCTAATATTGTTAGAGATATGTTTAATCTTTAATGGGATACTTTGTTTCATGAATATTTAACATTAAGTGTGAGTTCAAATACTGACACATTATTTATATATATATATATATATATATATATATATATATATATATATATATATATATATATATATATATATTTAAATATATTATTTAAGTGTAACATCTTTAAGTGCTGTTGGAGTTTTACCAATGTATTTGTTTTGCTGGACTCATGTTAGTTTACAGTTTTCAGCCTAGCAGTTTTATTTGACTATCTATATTAATAATTTCTTCAAAACTCTCATTTTCTGAATAAGACCATATGTATTAAATGACCCCTAAGTGCAGTTTCTACTGCTACCAACCTAATGTCCTAATCTAAACAATTGCTTGACATTGAAGACTGACAATTGTTTATCATAGGATTTTCTTGTCTGTAACAATCTGCAGCATATGGAGATTTGCATTGAACCTCCAGTTTAAATACACCATCACATTATCAATGTGTTTATTATTATGTGCATTCAATGAATGATCCAAGCTGTATGTGCTATTTTGATTTCAAGATTAAAATACATTGTTAATTTAGAAACCCAAAAGAATCAATTTTTTTCCAAGATTAATGAAAGGGAAGTAAAAGGTTCCTTGCCAGCAGGATATATTACTCTGTATTGATAAAATAAGCCATAGGCCTTCATTACTTAAAAAGGTAACCCATTATCATTTGTATTTAAACCAGCATATCAAATGAAAAGTGCTGGGTTAAATGCACATCCTCAATTAAAAATAAGAAGTGATTTCTAATGCTAGAAAAGAATGTTGAAAGCTGCTTCTCTATAAAAAATCTTGATGGGTTACATAAAGGAAGACTATGAACAGAGGTTTGTAATATGTGTGTGTTTTACATTGAATAGCAGTTTACATTCATTGTGGGTCTTGAATCCTTCTATTAATAAGAGTCCATTTTTCTTAGCCTAGAGGCTCCTAACCACCTCACTTCCTTCTCTTGTTGGGATAGATGCATACAGTACTGCCACCTCCACTGTTACAAAAATAAAATCTTGTTGCAAATTGTTTTTGTTCAACCAGTGCTATGTACTTTAAAATGAAAATTATCTTTGGCATACAAATCTAACCTCATTATAACTGTACTTAATGTTTTTTTTTTCCCAGGTACAGGAAATGTGGCTCAATTTTGCACCTTCCAGCATTGACATTATCACAATCATCATCATCATCAACCTCCTTTTCAAAATTTTTACATAGGACCACCATTTCCCTATATAAGAAACACTCCTACCCTTCTTTGACAGTCACGCCCACTTGTCACAATTTGCCAGTCTCTGAGCTGAGCATCCATGTCTGTTCTTACATTTTCCACTCTCTCTTTCACATCTGCTTTCCTAAATTGTTCCTACCTTCCTGCACATGTGATCAGACCACCATGACCTGATCTCTTTGGCCTTCATTGTAATTGGATCTAGTCTGGCTTCTTGTCTGTTATGCTCATTTCTTCATTTCTCCCATAGTGTGCATCCTACTAACCATCTCAGGTAATAATTTCCACCGCTCAGAAACAGCAGCAAGTATTCTCTGCAACAGAGTTAGCAGTATTGACCTCAGCAAGTTTACACCTTGACTAGAAAAACATCTGAAACTGCAATTAAGTGGAAAAGTGTGAGAAGGAATTGTAAAGTCGAGGGAGGAACGTCTTGTGTAACAAAGCAGAGGTGCTGTGTAACACAATAACAAATAACAAAGAACACTCAGGATAACAAAATTGGGGGGGGGGCTCTATTTATTGCAAAAGCAGCCAGTCAGCTGTAAAACACAGAATAATAAGCAACTTTTAACAGACTAAAGATACAATTTAATAAAAATAAGTGTTAAAAAGTAGAAAACTGCTAGGAAAGGAATTAGTTTAAGTAGTGGGAAGTGCAATCTACCATGAAAACAGCAAGATGACTGTTTCAAATACTGCTTCAACAACATTAATCAAATGAGCTGTCAAACATTGTAAAATGCTATAAATGTTCAGGAAAATAAGCGATAAAATACAAAAAAAAGACTAAAACAGTAAAATGACAAGTCCAATGTAAAACAGGCAGTTTCCTGGTCTGTATAAGAGGCTTGAGCTTGGCAACATCATTAAACTCTTCCCAACCCATATACTTTCAGCACAGCTTTACTTAAGCCTTAGAAAACCTTAGTGTCAAGGACTTTATTGAGATAGATATGCTTATAAGGATGTCTAGCATGTTTTTGTTTAAATGTATCTGTTGCTCCAACCACTAAGCTATTTTCTCCTCATACCTTCTCCTTTAGCTGATGGTTTACTCAAAGATCTCATTGTGGTAGCTCATGCAGTTTCTATAAAGAGATCATTGAATGCATATTTGAACCATGCACACTGCTACCTCATTTATACATCTTCTTTGAAAGGGCAGCTTACATGAAGCTTAAATGGTGTGATCATCTTTACATTTTTAGTGAGCAATCTATGTGGTTGATAAACGAGGATTTGAATCTTGCCAAATGCTTTTACTTCATAGAAGACACCCTATCCAGCAGTTGCCAGTTTGTATATATAAGAGTTTTCTTTTGAAGGGTAATTCCAATTTGTGGAATTCTAGTTGTAACCTTTGTATAACAATCAAACCTCTTTATTTATAGGTTACTATTCTAATGGCCCTAGAGCCCTTACACGCCTAGCCATATTTATCTTCAGCTGCCTCAATTGTCGGTGGTTAGGTGAGTGAAGTCAACAGAGGTAAGGGTATATGGTAGTTAATACCATCTTCCTCTGTCCAGGAGGGACATGGGCACCACCCCAGGAGTGAATTTGAGGTCTACCATTCATTGAACTAGGTTACATTTGAAGAGGGTCAGTGGGGGGCTCTGTTTCACATGAATTGAAAGCTTGTTTCAGAAAAGTGGCAGTCTCTTGGAGATGTATCTAGGTCTTCAGTATGACCTGTTCAGGTCAGAGACTATGGTAAGATCCTTGGAGTGAGTGACCCTCCTGTAGTTTTTTTATGAATATGTAGCATTTCCATAAGGGCCAGGTCAGGGAATGTCCTGTAAGCCAAGCACACGTCACCCTTCAGCAACCTGTAGGAGACAGAATACATTGACAGGGCTTTCAGGCTTTCTGCATAAGACTTGTTTTGTGTACCCTGTAATTTCTTGGTGAGAAACGTCTGTGGTCTCTCTAATTGTTGTAGGTGTCTGGTGAGGTACATACAAAAGGGAGCATTGTACTCAATTATTGGTCTGATGAGGGCTAAGTATAATGGAATTATAACATCCTTAGATCTAGATGTAATGCATTTACTTATAAGATGAGCCACTTAGAAGGATTTTCTTACTACGGTGGATACATGGTGGTCAAACTATCAACCTGAGTGCCCAGATCACATACCACTGGGTCTACACCTAGGGGGGAGCTGTTTATAATGTAATTAGCGGGAATATCAGCTTTACCAAAGAGAATAATAATGCATTTTGTTACATTTAGCTTTATTCTGTGGCTTTGGCACAAATCATTTGTCTGCGTTAACCCTGTCTGCAGTATATTACATGGCTGGGGGACTCAAGGATTGCTCCCAATTTTCAATTGTCACCGAACTTTGTCAGCCACAGGCCATCCAAGTTTGCCTGGACTTCTGGGAAATTAATTTTGAACAATAAGGGTCCAACATAGAACCCTGTGCTATGCCACAGGTGACTGGTCTTTTGCTAGCGGTGAAGTCACCGACTTTGACAGTATGTGTCTTGTCAGTGAGTCAGTTGGCTACCCTTCTGGTAATGTAGGGGTTAATTCCCAATTGGGAGAGTTTCTCTATAATTCCTGAATAGTGCATTGTGTTGAATGTCTTGGCTAGGTCAAAATAGGTAGTATGACTGCCTTTCCCTCTTCCAGGGCCTTGGTGACGTTCTCATAGAAGTCAACCATGTTTAACAGGCATGTTCTACCTTTAACAAATATGAACTGGGTTGGGTATAGAGTTTTGAGATTACCTATGTCTTTGTTAATAAAGTACATAATGATTTTTCCATGGCCTTGCAGATGAGGCTAGTCAAGTTTATGGGCCTATAATTCCCAGAGTTGGTTGCTGGTCCCCTTTGTGCAGAGGAATTACTGTTGCTGTCCTCCATTCTGCCAGAACATAGCCAGTTTGCAGGCTGTGGCTGAGCAGAGATCCAAGTGAGTCTGCTAGGTCATGTTTTAAGTTGTTTAAAAGGCAACCTGGGATGTTGTCTGGTCCCACTGATGCTGTGTTTCTGGCACTGGAGTGCACATAGATGACCTTCTCTGTTGAGATAATAGATTGAGGAATGGAGACAGGTATACTTTGGAGGATGACTGGAGGAGAAAGGAGGTGAAATTTGCTCCAGATACATCAACTAGCAGGTTGGCTATTACCTCTGGTTGTGTATGGGTTGGTGGTGCCATCCACAACCAGTTCGGCACATAGCTGGGTATTAATTTTTAGGTTTTGGATGAAGTTAAAGAATGATTTGTGATTATCCTTAGCTAGGGAGGCTATTTCTGCTTAGTAATTAGCTATGGAGGACTTGACAAGATCTCTAATTTATTTATTTAAGCAAGAGAGGAATTTCTTCCTCTGCTAACCAGTTCTCTCTTGTTCTTGGACATTAGTTTCATTCTGTTGTTGTATAGCTTGTTTATACTAGGGGTCCACCAAGGGTGGCTTGTTTTTTCAACAAGATCTGGTTTTAATTTGGTCAGGTAGAGCTGATTCTATACAACTGCTTAAGAGGTTATACAATGTATTGCTGTACACATCCGCATAGGAGTCCATGTTATCTACATTCGAGAAGGCTTTGAAACCTTTTATACCATCACTTAGTAGGAGGTAATTCATATTTGAAAAATTCTTAAGCATTTTTGACCTTGATGGGGTATCTGGTCTTATAATTACATCGAAAGACACTGGTTTATGGTCCGATCTTACCAGGGAGTACATCACATGAGGGGGTACAATACTGCCCCATGTTAGTTAGTACTATGTCCAGGACACTTGAGCCTCTTGTGGGTGTGCTGACTAGCTGTTCCAGAGTATTTGCATTGTGAAGGTCCAAATACCTCTGAGACAGCATGTTTGTGGTTGTGTACGTTTCCCAGTCGATGGTAGGATAATTAATATCAACCATGACTAAGGTGTTGAGCTGCATGGCATGTGACTCCAATATGTCCAGATATACAGTACATTTTTCCTGTTTCATGGTGGGGGATTTCTAACTAGCTAAGATGTGGTAGGGGGCTTTGTCTATAGTTAGTTGGACATGGAGTAGCTGAAGAGAGTCATACTGTTTACCAGTCTCGGGGTGTACTTATTCTTAATGAAGATGGATACACCTTCTCCTTTGGTTCTTTCATGGTCAGTTTGTGGTCTGAACGTATGGAAGACATTGTAGCCCTGCATGGTCAGGGTGCTTTCTGCACCTTTGAGCCATATCTCGGTGACTGCACAGATGTCAGCATCATCCAAAGTGATGAGTGCTTCCAGGAAGTGCAGTTTCTTGTTTAAGATCCTAACATTAAGCAGCAGTACTTATACTATCATGCAAGCCCTCCAAGAATGCTGGCAAGACATGCATAGGTATATTTTTTTCACTTGGCTTCTTCTGATTCAGAAGACAGCTTTCTTTCGCCTTAAAAAATTATGTCTACCAGTTGTTTAATATTTTATACGTTCACTCTGTTTACAACAGTGGTAACATAGCTTTCATATTGTTACAGTTTGTATAGGAGATGCAGACCATCAGACAAGGAGATGAAATGCATGTTATTCTCTTTATGGGTGATAGGACAGTTGACTTTTGCATTATTGTCTTTAAGTGGGTACCATTTTTATTTACATCTATTTATCTATTCTTAACATCATTTCATGCTTTAAAAATATACCAGTTATCTTTGATTTACCTTTGTGATGGGCAAATAATATGGGCTATAATTATTGAACAGATTAACTTCACCTTTTTAAATGGCAAGTCATCATCATCATCATCATCAACCCTCCTTTTGCCATTGTTTCTACTTGAGGTTGGGTTGCTGGGTCAACTGTTTGCCATTTTTCTCAGTTCAATACCATTCTTCTGCCTTCTTCAGTGGTTATGCCTGACATTTGCAGGTTTTCTGTATTGTGATCCATCCATTTCTTTGCTGGATACAGTTGTTTTCTCTTGCCTTTTTCCTGCCTCTTCCAAATCTACTATAGTAAATTGTATTCTGTTTTTCTGCACATGTGCCCCAACCACAGACATCTGTCCTCTTTAACCTTCCTTGCAAGTGGAGCTACTTTGGCTTCTGAACTTATGTCCTCATTTAGGTCCATAGATTAGTGGCAGGGTAACTTCGCTTGTGTGCCATTTTAAGCCTAGCTAATTACCTCATGTGATAATCAAACCCTGCACCTTGTCTTTCTAAGGTAAACATCTTAACCATTATGCCATCCTCCCACCCTGCATTATACTCAAATTAGTACCAGGCTAGCTCTCCTTGTGGGCCATTCCAAGCCCAACCAGTTACATCATGTGAGAATCAAGCCCTGCACCTTGTGCCTATAAAGTGAACACCTTAACCACTATGTCAACCTCACATGTTCCTTTATCTGTCACACAGTGTGCATTCTACTATCCATCTCAGACACTTCATCTCCATCACTTCCAGCTTTCTCAACTGCTCTGCCTTTACTGCCAAGATTTCTGTACCATACAGTAGTACTGTTGACACCACTGTTTTGCACACATTACTTTTCAGCCTCTTTCACATTCTTCTGTGTCACACCACCCTGTCACTCTAGGCCAGTTGGCTGCAGCCCCTCTGCCTTTTCCTTTGACCACCTCATTCAGACTTCCATTATCGTCAATCACCCCTCCCTGCCGTCACTTGAAGCTGTTCATCTGTTCCACTATTTTCCTCTCTGTCTCAACTTTCAGCTTAATCTAGTTTCACCCGTCTGTTGTCATGACACCTATGTTGTCTATATTCAGTTAGATCTCATGTGCTTTCAGATTTATATTGTATTCCCCTATCATTTACTGAAATTCTTGTTTGGAATCTGCTTGTAATGCCACATTGTCTGCAAATAGCAGCTTTGTTAATCTGTCCCATCTGACAGATTTGCTAATCTAGTCAATCACTAGTATGAACAGCAATGGGCTAAAAGATGAACTGTAATGCACACCTACTACCACTGGAAACTCCTCTTTGAGTCCGAACACTGTTCATACTTGTATCCCTGTGTCCTTGTACATAGTCAGTACTAATTCTAACAATGATTTTGGAGCTTTGAACCATCACAGAACTGACAAAATCAGCTTTCATATCCCTTTGTCATATGCTTTCTCTGAATCTAGGAATGTTAAGTTAACAATTTCCTCATCCCTAGCTATTTCTCAACTATTTGTCTCACTGCAAACATTAAGTCAGATGTGCTCTGTCCTGATCTGAATCTGAACTGTTCATCTCTGATCTTACTGTGCTGTTTATTCATTGAGCAATCACCTTCAACAGTACTTCCTTGCAATGTGACAGGAGTTTGATATCTCTATACTACCCACAGTTGTGAGTATCCCCTTTGTTTTTTGTACACTAGCACTGCAACGTTTTTTCTTAGTCATCTGTGATACAGCTTTTTCTTCATACTCTTTGAGAACCCTCTGGAGTCATTTCTCCCTTAACTCACCCACCATCTTGATCATATCTGCTGTGACCTCATCTGAGCACACTTCTTTCCCTGACTGTTTTCTGTAGTGCTGTAATTACTTCTTATTGTATGGGCTGTTCTTTTTCTTTCTTTGTAGGATGGTTTTGAGGCAGTACACCTTCTGTGGGTTTTTTTCATTCATAATCTTTTGTAAGAATTCCTTCCCTCTGAATTTTATGTCCAATAAATGGGTGTGCCAGTTTTTCCTGATCCCTTATGAAGGGTGTCTGATGGTTATCTTCTTTACTTTCTGTTTTTGCCTTGTAACCTCATTCAGTTTATTTGTGCCATGTTCTGAGTCTTTTTCCAGAACCTGTTACAGTGTGTCTGACACCATATTCTTTGCTTTTAAATACTCTCATAGCCTCTTTGTTAGTCGAAAAGGATTCTTTTTTAGCCTGTCTTTTCTATTTTCCTCTGTTTCCTACACTCCATTCTTTTGGTAATTTGCTCTCTGGCACCAGCTTTCCTTATACACCTTATTTCTCTACCTAGCTTGGCCACATACCTTTTCTATAACCCTACATATGGTGCTTTGAGACACGGCTATTCTTCAACTCTCAACAGTTTCCTCTTGTATCTGATCTTGTGGCTGTCTCTGTTTTACTGTACCATGTGCTGACCACCATCAAGCCATTTCATAGGTTCGTAGGTTCATAGGAGGGTACTAGGCTATTGGCCCTAGGGCCTATATAAGCCTAGCCAAAAATGTACCCTGGCTTTCGCCACCCAAGAAAATTATTGCCAGGCAGAATTCTATAATGACCTCTCATTCATTAATCCTGCTGTCCTGCCCATGTGGACCCAGGAAGTCCTCATATCTGGTTCTGTCTATCCTAGTAGAAGCATCCAGGTCCCTCATTATCAACACCAACTCATCTCATCTCATTAAATATGAAGGAGCTACACAACCCTGACAAATACTTCTCAAGATTCTTTCACTGGTTCTAAATAATGGGGCCTGTTCTATTGTTTTTTTAAGGAGATTCACCATGCAACACAGGCACAAATCTTTAATACCATAGGCAGAATTCTTGTTTCTGGTAATCCTTTATGCTATTTACTCATTTCATACTTCTTATCACTGCTTTTCTCAGTGCAGCTTAAGCTCGTTTGCTCCATTGAATCATAGTCAGACAACTTTATGAAGCCTTTATTGAGCCTCTTTCATGATATATTAGACAAGCCCACTACCATGTTCATTCTTATGTAACATAAGCTCGCTGTTGTTAGATAATGTTAACACAAGAACTGATTTGTCAATATTCATAATATCCAGAGAATTAACAAAATAAATAACGAGTAATATTACTGCAGTATCTGTTCCTTGAAAGAACAGCACATGTTCTTGTATGCAGTTACTGTCACCAAAATATATGAGAAAAAGCATGCACTGATGGTGAACTGGGACAAAGCCTTGACTATGATCATAAAACCAAAATTCAAATAGTGTCTCAGGTGACTGATATGACCCAGACCGGAAGGATGGACATCCTATCTAGTGGCAGAAGGATGGTGTTCCAACTCAGCTTGTGTTGCAACTCTTATAGCAGCATCTTGGGTGAAGACCACATGTTGGTCATAATATATATATATATATATATATATATATATATATATATATATATATATATATATATATATATATATATATATATATATATATATGTATATATATACACACACACACACACACACACACACACACACACACACACACACACACACACACACACACACACACATATATATATATATATGGCTTCACTTCACTCTGCCAAACTGTTAGTGAAGACTCAGTATTGATTGCTGAAGATGTCAAGAGAATCCCAATCAAGCACATGTTGGTAAGGTTAGTTTTAGATTTGGGATTTTAATGCCAACACTTTTGCATATACAAGAAGGCTTGACATTTTAATGCCTAGACTTTGGGATATACAACATGTTTTGGCGTTATGTGTTGGGAGTATGTGTGTGCAAGTGTTTGTGGGTTAGAGTTAGAATAATGGCTGAGGGAGGGGATACATTATGTGTGTTATATGTGTTCTGCTGTATCTGGTGTGTGAGAGAGCCTTGCAATGTGGTAGTGTTACAGAGAGGGATTTTCAAAGGTAAAAGGTAGGGCTGTGGTCAGGGGCAAAGGCAGAGTTAAGGTTAGGGTTAGGATTAACACGCATTAATAAGCTGCAACCCCCCATCCCATTCTTACTAATGCATGCTAGCCCTATTCCTACCTTTCACCTAAATACCAGCCGTACACCTTACCTTTGCAAAACCTTTTCCATAGCAATGCCACAGTTTAGACAATGTAAGTCTCGATGTACTGCTAAAGTTTTTTTAACAGATGGCAAAAGGATAATTTTTTTTTCTGATATTTTGTTTTTTTTTCTGTAAGATGATTTTTTGATATTTAAAATAGCAGCGATCACCTCTATTTCAGTGTATTTTATATGTGTGTGTGTGTGTGTGTGTGTGTGTGTGTGTGTGTGTGTGTGTGTTTGTGAGTGTGTGTGTGTGTGTGTGTCTGTGTGTGTGTGTGTATACATATGTATATGTGTGTGTGTGTGTGTGTGTGTGTGTGTGTGTGTGTGTGTGTGTGTGTGTGTGTGCGCGCGCGTGTGTATACATATACATGTACGTGTACGTGTACATGTCCATATACATATAAAAATACATATGAATACGTATATGTGGAAGATAACAAAAGTAGAAATCTGGTTTAGCTAACAACTTTCTCTTGGTCAACAGGAAAATTAATCAACAGTTGTGCAAGTTTGCTAAAATACTGGTATTGGGGAATATGTGCTTTCTCCAGTGTTATGCATTCTCACACTTATTTTATCTATATGATTATTCTTATGTATCAATATTCAGTAAACAAACAAACAAACAAAATATCATCAAACCATATACTTTAGGGTACTCACAATATTCTTTAAGCAAATATTTTAAATCTTTGACATCGTTTATATGACATTCTTAGTACAGAGAAATCATGCAGCTATCATTGGAGGTCAAATGAACCTCACAACCCTTTCATAACACTGAGCACCCTAACAGTAAATTTCCTTTAAAACAGTTAAATTTGAAATTGCAACAAGTCTTGGTAAAGAAATTCTAAATAGCCTTAGAGAAACTTTTTCTTTCTCTCATGCTTACTGTGTCCATTTAAGTTCATAGTTATCCAGTTAGACAACTGAAGAGGCATTGAGTTTTATGCAAAATTCCCGATAGTATAACCAGATATTATATCCAGATATTATAGCTCCCACATCTGACTGGTGAACTCTTGAACTTTAAATGATTTTGGACATTTTTATGGAGTCCTTCTCCTCCTCCATCATGTCTCCTAAACAGTCTCTGAATCTTTTGGAAATCTAGTGTTTTCTTAGGATATCGATATGAACTCCCTTATTCAAGCTGAAGTTGAATTGCTCTCTAAATGCACTAACACACTTAAAATCCATTAAACAATAAGTAAACTTAAAACTAACAAAGCTTCTTATCTGTATAGTCTTCCTGGGATACATATCATTTGCATATCTCATCCAGAATATTAAAAAAGTTGGTTCCATAGGTTTCTTCTATTCACAGGACGTCTTCTTAGAAACAATTACATGTTTCTGCAGTTCTAAAAGCTAACAATGATCCTGCTTCATATAGTTTTATCTCCCTTATAAATGTTGATTTTAATATACACTGTTCTGTTTAGACATATAGAATCCACGATTTCCTTCCACTCATTATTCAGAATGATCAATTTGGTTCTGCCCAAAAACCTGTGCCAAGGAGAATCTTTTGAACACTCACTTTTTTAATGTATAGCATTTCTGTTATCTCTGTTGGTTTAGATACAGAAAAAAGACTTTCAGTAACATTTACTGAGCTGTTTGTTTAAGCTGTTAAAGTTTCTATTGTCACCTTCTGAATTTATAGATATTCTGTATGCCGCTTAAAAGATCTATTAACACAGTAAATATGCAATACTTTCTTTCTAATAGCATTTCGCATTTGTATGGTCTCAGTCAATGATATACACCTTTCTTGATCCTATCTGACCTAGCTTTAGAACATCAAGCATGTCAGATATGACCCCTTTTTAGTTCCAACATCCTGTCCTGCACTTATCATGCATATTTGTTTGTTATGCTGATTACCTTAATCACGTTATACAGTTGTATACAAACTTTAACTATGACCGCTGATATACTGTTTCAGCGCCTTCTCTTTTATACATTATCAGTTGGTCTAAATTTATTGCACTTGTTCAGAGTAAATGTACTGAACAACAACTTTGAAAAGTTTACTCTCTGTTCAAGTCTGTATCGCTTCTAACTTGTTTAGGAAAGAGTTTTTGTCACAGAAGCACCAAAGACCTCTATTAACTTTCTCACAAAAATTTTAAGCATATTAGATCATCTGTAAAACAACAGGTTCAGTTTTTAGTGGTACCCTCTTCCAAGCTCCGTCACATAATGCAGGCAACATATCATTGTCTCCACCAAGACATCTTTTTAAAGACTAGGAGAAAATCATTGTCATGGCTCTTGTAATGTCCAAGAGCTTCCCTAACTCTATAAAATCTCCCCAAGTTAGAGTGAGGTTGTGATTATTGCAAAGCTAGACCCGTGCCCTGGGCAGTTACCTAAAAATCCATGTTAATTAAATTACAACTTGCTCAGCTCGACCAATGGAAAGTTAATGTGTTGTGAGTTTCTTTGAATGTATATCTTTTAAATATCCCTCTTCTCACTCCACCAGCAGTTCTGCATGCCCATTGACTGGATCCTTAGCATTTAACAGACCAATGCATGCACCATAGCTCAGGCATTGAAACCTTGTCTGCTTTTAGTCTAGGGCATTTCATGCATTAATAGACGTACTTCAACTAATTTACTCCTGAGGGCCATGAACTTTCTTAATGTCATCTGTTGGAGGACTCAGCTACAGTTTCAGAGTTCCTTCTTATCACTTTAAGTCAGAATGAGGCATGTACATACTTAAAGGAAAATTATTTCATACCTGTTTAGAACATGAAATTGATATTACTGGTTACTCCGTCATCACTAAATTGCCATGTGGCTGAGATCGAATCAGAGTTAAAAATTACCTTGCACAAGTACATAGAATAGTTGTTTCAAATAATGCTGACTATCTCCCTGAAATTCTTTTTATATTTGCAAGTGTCTTCAAAAGAAAAGTCAGACTCTCAAAACACAGCCAGAGTACTATACAAATATCTTACAGACACACGAATCTCTTGCCAAGTAACACATAAGGCAAGACATTAGTGCCTTACACATATTAATATTACGGACGTGCAGAAGTCACAAATTGTAGCCATCTCTAGGATCATAATCTTATCTCATCTTTGGAAAATCTTTGTTTGTTTTTGAAAAATCATTCACAGGATACTTTATAATCGTCAAATAATATAACATAACATATGTTTCTATTCTCCATTTTACTGTGATTACTATGCTGTCAAGATACAACTGGTTCTGAAATAATGTAATTTTTCTGTCCCAAAATCTATTCTTTTTGAAGAGATGTAGGTATTATATGTCAAACTGTTTGAGCTTCTAGTTTTTGTCTGGAGAGACTCTTAGCTCTAAATGGTTTCTGTCTTTATCTTCCAGTTCCAAATAGGTATGGATATTGCTACATATCATAATTACAGCAGCACATACAATTTTAATTAAAACTTTAAAGGGATGAAAAAAATATGATTAAAATACTTGATTTTGCAATGTAGAGTTACAAAAGGTCCTGAAACTGGCATGAGTAGAAACTGCACTAATGGCTTATATCTGGAACAGAACCTACTGAAGAAATGGTGTCTAATGAAAGTTTTAGTCAGCAAATATGTCAGGAAAGCAACAAGAAATAAAAAAATAGACTACAGCAATGAACACATTTTTGAAGTAAGAAAGCACATTGTGTTAGGAATTAGAAATAGAAACAAAATGTTAAATCAATTTTGAAATTAAACTGTATTTCGTTGCAGAGTACAAGAAAAATAGTTCCCGATGTAAAGGAAAACTAGTGTACAGATAAAGGCACACTCAACTTTGAAGATGTTGATTCATCTGGTCCCATATTGTGGATTGCAAAACCCCAGTTGACTTCCAGACATTATTTGACAATGTGACAACTAGTGTTATATTTTAGCAAAGAAACAAGGAGCAGGCATTGTGATCTTCTAATCAGCAAGTAGACATAATATAGGTTTGAGAGAATATTAAGAGCAGCTATGGTTACATTTTGCCCTTTATTTAATAAAAGTTCCTAAAGAATGCCCAGTATTTCATTAGGGCAATATTCAGATACCCAATGGAACGGCTACATACAAAGTAAGTTTAATGGAGATGTTATATATAACTGTAAATGAAAGAGACAATGAAAACCTGAGCATTATGATATTTTAAAGATGCAGCAGAATGTTTCCTTAAAGGCTTCAGGAAAGTATTTCAAGTCTAACAGTATGATGTGATAAGTATCATTCATAGTTTTACAATTCTGAAGGAAATATTCTTATACATATTAAAACAGTATGAATGCTGTCCATAGCTAATAAATATATATTTAAGTAAGCTGTTTGATAATGCATTACTTCGTAAAATGGATAGACGTTGCAAATCATTTAGTCAATACAGAGAATGCAATTTTATGATGTTATTCAACTTCAGAAAAAGAACAATACATTTTTTGTGTACCTTTTCCTTTTTTTCTGTATAACAAAATAGATGCCATGCACGATTCTTCTGGGCATGCTTAATATGACTTCAACTCTGTCTAATGTCTGCAGTAAATCAAAGAGTCAATCTGATAGAACAGTAAGATCACTGGCTTGTGAACTGGGAGATTGCACTTCCAAATGAAACTATAGTCAGCTAAGCATTTAAGAATTCTATGCTTTTCAGCATGTTCCTTAAAGTCCCAGTGCTCCAATTAACGGTCATAAAATAGAAGTTGGATTTTACTAGAAATCTGGAAATGAGTTGTTGCATCTCAGATGACAAAACACACACACACACACACACACACACACACACACACACACACACAGACAGACACCTCTCTCTATATCACTGTCTGTCTCTCTCTCTCTCTCTCTGTATATATATATATATATATATATATATATATATATATATATATATATATATATATATATATATAGGTCTACTTTACATGGTCGACATTCCAAAATGTGGAAGACCATATGGCTGAGACCATATGATCGACATTTGAAATGTTGAACATGTAAAAAACAAATAAAAAAAAAACAACAAACACCTACCTTAACACTGCACCCCCCACATCCCCCTGTAACTGAAATATACCAACTCTGTCATTGCACTACAGTGCGGAAGATGGAAATATGGCCTTGGCCATATGGTCTTCAACATTTTAGGATGTCGACCATGTAAAGGGGACCCATATATTTATATGCAGATAAAAACACGTGCAAATGTATATATATATATATATATATATATATATATATATATATATATATATATATATATATATGGAGAGAGACAGAATGTAAGCAGTCACATACACAAACATACAAAAATACTCCCCCTCCCAATACACAAACACACTCTCACATATTCAGATAGTTAGATTCCTTAAATGCTTGACCTGAAAGTAATATATAGATAAATACTTGTTAACACAAACCATTTATTAAAAAGCACTCTTTAACTTTATTCCCTCTAAATAAGTTTTCCTTCCTTGATTCTGTCCATAACATTTATTTTATTTATTTATTGCTTTTGTTGAGCAGGGTAGTCTGGGGTCCAACAGACCTTGTTCAGTGAAGGCACAGGGAGAAAATCCTACAACAGAAAAAAATGTAATGCAAAAGCATAAATTTACAAGTCTGCTATGCGAAAGAAACTTTGCATTTAGGAAAATATAGAATCATTACATATTAGTACATAAAATCAACATTGTAATAACTAGATGATACTAATGACTGTACAGGTAAAAAGTATGTCTGTGGGGTCTTATGTAATCTGTACTTAGATATACCTATCAAATTATTCCCTGTATAAGTAAGGTAAATGAAAAGTAGACATTAGCTGATTCCTTATTTCCTTTTACTGCATACATACTTACATTCACACACACATACACACACACACACACACACACACACACACACACACACACACACACACACACACATTAAATATGTAGACTGCAGGTCAATACAACGAATGGTAATATAAGCAAATGCTTTTTGTGCCTGTAAATAAGAGGGAATGCTCATATATGCACATCGATAGATAGTTAGCTCTATATACACACACACATACATATATATATATATATATATATATGTCACCCCTGTGATTCCGGATATTGGCAAAGGCTCTTGCCACCCCCATAGTGCCTTTTTTAGGCAAGGCTCAAATTCTAAACCTACCACCCTAGAACACAAAAAAGGAAAAAAACTAAGGGTAATGCTGCTCAATGCCAGAAGTCTAAATCTCAAAATGCACGCACTCGAGGCCCTTCTCAGTATGGAGAACATCGATGTCTGTGCTGTGACAGAAACCTGGTTCAAGGCTCCTGAGAGCACCCCAGCACTATCAGGTTTTACCTCATATCATGCGTCCGCCCCAAAATCCGGACAATACCAAGAAAGGAGGGGGGGTATCCATATTCATCAAGGACACCCACACCTCAAGACTGGTGGCAACGCACGATGCATCGGAGGCCATCCAGGTGCAATTAACCATAGGCAAGACTGCTCTGCAAATTGTAGCATGTTACAGGCCACCCTCACAAACTCAGGAACCTCACATGGCTTTCCTGAAAACACTGGAAGGGATAAATGTATCTCCAAACACCATCATACTAGGTGACTTCAATTACCCTAATATAGACTGGGAACACTACTCGAGCCCAAAACCCTAGCCCAAAAGTTCCTGGAATTCATAAACTCAAATGCCATGGAACAACTAGTCACCATCCCCACAAGAGGAGAAAACATACTTGATCTCATCATCACGAACATGGGAGCACAATGTTCAACACCGGAAGTATACCCCTCACTGGTGAGATCAGTTCACAAACTAATCTCACTGGAGGTCCTCATCCCACCCCCACCTGAAATAAAAAAGACCACAGTAAAGAACTTCTTGAAAGCTGACTTCACACTTCTAAAGACTAGTGTGGTCTCCTTTAAGGCCCCTGAACCGGCGGAAAACAGTATTCAAGCCGCTGAATCACTTACAAATGCCTTCTACCAGCACCTGCAGGACTGCATGGATAAGGCAATCCCAAGCAAAACAAAGACTCTTTGTACCAAAGGCAAGCGTCCAGTCTGGTGGACCCCAGCCATAAACAAACTCTACAACAAAAGGAGGAAGCTACTACAAGATAGAGCTAAATCCTTAAAAGGTAAGACACCTTTGATCACTATAAGTAAAAAACTAAGAGCTCTCATAAAATCATCCAAAGCAAATTTTGAGAGAAAAATAGCTAAAGACTCAAAAGACAATCATAAGGCCTTCTTTAGCTATGTTAGAAACCTGGGTGGAAACTCCCAGATATGCTCAGAACTAGTTCAAAATGATGTGAAGATTACTGATCCTACAGACATTGCCAACATACTGGCTGACAGGTTCAGTGCAAACTTCCCCCTCCCCAAAAGGAGAGATATCTATACCAAATGATTGCAGCCCCCCAAACATCTCTAACGCCCAAGTGAGAACTGTTCTCTCCAAAGCAAAAAACACAGCATCCATGGGACCTGATGGTGTCCCCGGCTGTGTGCTCCACGAACTCAATGAGGAATTAAACCCACAGCTAGGACAACTGTTTAATCATAGTCTCACCTCTGGATACGTACCCAGGGAGTGGCGCACTGCGACTGTGGTCCCACTTCACAAAGGCGGTGCCTCCACCGACCTTGGAAATTACCGGCCCATTAGCTTGACAAGCCTTATCTGCAAAGCTATGGAGAGGATCATAATGGACCTCATAAATAAAGACATAGGGAATTTGCAGACTTTGGATCCAACCCAGTTTGGCTTTGTCAAAGGCAGATCATGCCTTCTAAACTTGGTTGACTTTTTCGAAACAGTCACCAAAGCCATTGATGAGGGAAAAGCAGTCCATACAGCCTACCTCGATCTGGCGAAGGCCTTCGATACAATACCCCATTCGGGTATCATTGAAAAACTCATCAGCTTAAATGTTAACCCATACATCACAAGATGGGTTGCAAACTGGCTGAGTGACAGAACCCACAGGGTCAGAGTTGCTGGCGCCATGTCAGACTCAAAGCCTGTCACAAGTGGTGTCCCACAGGGCTCAGTCCTGGGCCCACTCTTGTTTGGCATCTACTTTTCCGAAGTACAAGCAAACACAGGTGGGTTATGGCTGACAAAGTTTGCAGATGACTGCAAACTGGGCCAGAGTCGAAAACACATCTGACACAGATATCCTTCAGAAGGGTCTCACAGAAATGGATAACTGGTGCCAGAGCCATGGCCTAAAGTTAAATGCCAAAAAATGCATAGTCATACCCTTCGGGAAAAACAAGGTTACCCCTAGCTACCACATAGGTGGCAATCCACTGAGCACAGAAGAAGTTATCAGGGACCTGGGGACCCAGGTTGACAGTAGTCTGTCATTCGACACCCATGTAGCTAAAGTAGTTAGGAAGACCTTCTACATTGCCCACCTTATCATGAAGGGATTCACATCTAGATCAAGGGAGGTCATAGTCTCCCTATACTCATCACTCATCAGACCAATGATTGAGTACAATGCCCCATTCGGAATGTATCTGACCCGACACTTGCAGCAGCTGGAGAGGCCACAAAAGTTCCTCACCAAAAGGATAAAGGGTCTCAAAAATCTGTCCTATGCTGCCCGACTGAAAGAACTCCAGCTCTATTCAGTCGCTTACCGCTTGCTCAGAGGTAACCTTTGCCTGACATACAAGGCCATGTCAAACCCAGATTTGATGAATATGCTTCACCTCAAAAAATCTAGATCCGTCAGAGCCACTAGGGCGGGAGACTTAAACCTCGACACGGCTATTAATAGGACGTGCTGGAGGGATAGATTCATCACCCAAAGACTCCCTATGCTATGGAACAAAATCCCGGTATATGTGAGGCAGAGCACCTCGCTGGCCTTGTTCAAGAGAAATCTTGACCAATGGATGGGAGATCGCAGATATACCCCAGGGATTACCTCAGTGTCACTGCTCGACAGAGGCACAGCAAAATAATGGGTATAGTTCCCCATACTAAAGGGGTGGCGTAAGCCACAAAACTATGGGCTAGGCTTGTAAATGCCCTTGGGCAGATAGCCTAGTATGAACCTATGAACCTATGAACCTATGAATCTATGAAATAACTCCTGATAAACCTATCAACATGATGAAACATGGAAAGGAAAGTATGAAGGTGTTATTGATCAATGCTAGAAGTCTAAACAAGAAACTTTATTCCCCACAAGCCCTTCTCAACCGGAAGGGCATTGGCATCTGTCTAGTGTCCATGACATGGTTTAAAAAAGCACAGAGTATTCCAGCTAAGCAGGGCTATAACCAGTGGAGGTGTCTAATGTACATGCCAGAAGAGACTCACATCAAGATTGGTAAAGCAGCATGATGCACTAGCGCTTCCTTATGTCCAAATTACCATCAGAAAGGTCTTGTACCATAAACTAGCTAGCTATAGAACTGCCTCTATGACACAAGAAAGCCCCAACACCTATCTACAGGACATAGAATTACTCAGTATTACACTCAATACCATTTTTATAGGTGATCAAAACTATCCAGCTAAAGAATGGAAAAGCAACACCACCACTAATGAACAAACACAGAAGTTCCTGAAGTTAGTGAATGCAAATGCTGTGGTAAAATTAGTCAGCTTACCCACTAGGTTCATAGATTCTTAGGTGCGTACTAGGCTAATGTCCCTGGAGCCTATATAAGCCTAGCCCAAAAAGATTCCCTGTTATCATGCCGCCCAAAGTTAATTCCCAGTGCCCCTGTCAAGCAAGGCCACTGAAGTGATATCCGGGGTGAACTTCCTATTGCCCATCCACTTGTCAAGATTTCTCTTAAAGAGGGCCAGTGAAGTACTCTGCTTGACATGAATGGGAAGTTTGTTCCAGAGTATGGAAAGTCTTGGGGTTAGGAACCTGTCCCTCCAGCATGTTCTGTTGATTGTGGTAATGAGGTTTAGGTCCCTGGAGCATGTGGCATGGAGGGATTGGGATTTCTTTAGGTGTAGCATATCTAGCAGCTCTGGCTCAGACATGGCTTTGTAGGTCAAGCAGAGATTGTCTCTAAGTAGGTGATAAGAGACAGAGTATAGCTGGAGTTTTTTGAGTCTGTCCATATAGGGCATGTGTCTAAGGCCTAAGATCCTTTTAGTGTGGTATTTTTGTGGCCTTTCCAGTTGTTGTAGGTGTCTACTGAGGAACATACCAAATGAGGCATTGTATTCTATAACAGGTCTAATGAGAGATGAGTAGAGAGGGATTATGACTTCTTTCTTCCTGGATGAGAAATCTTTTGTAATGAGATGTGCCACATAGGACTAGGCGGAATAACATCTTGGATCTTGTTCATACCTCCATGGCAGCATCTTGCAACATCCCTTGTATATCTTTATGACAAGTTAGGTCTGACCGTAAAGAAGTCTCCTTTGAAATAAAATTGAAACCCTTCCACCCAAGGTACCTTTAGAAATTTCTTTAAAACAAACTACCTACTCATAAGCGATACATTGCTAAACTACAAATCCTAACCAAACCCAGTTAACTCCACTGTACATGCGGAAACATATGCCTCTTCTCTATACCAACATATAAACAGATGCATAGATGCAGCTGTACCCCATAGAAACAAGAGCAGTGCAAACCTCAGAAACAAACCCACATGGTGGAACAATAATATCAGCAAGATTTATAATAAAAGAAAATGATTTTGATTACAACTAAGGGTAATTCCCCAGAATGTTAGACCCTTGTCACTGAAATAAACATACAACTCAGGAGCTTAATAAAATCCATCAAAGCCAAGTTCAAGGCTAAAACATCTACCCAAGTCAAAGACAATTACATGACATTTTTAGTTATATTTGTATTCTCAAAAGCATAATGCAGCAATGGGCTGAGCTTACTGTGAATGATGTTACCTACACTGAGGCTGAAGATGCCTTATTGACCAATAAATTTAGGTATAACTTTACGCCTCTCTCCCCTCCAACTATAGCTCAAGATGCACCTGAAAATAGCTCAACTCTGGCTATCACACAAGAGCAAGTCTTAATAATGCTATCAAAATCTAGAAATACTGGATCAGCTGATCCTAAAATATTCTTGGATGCATCTTACATAGCATAAAGCAAGATTTAGTCACATCCCTAACAACACTGTTCGATACCAGCCTCTATGCATGTCATGTACCAAGCAAATGTAGTACAGCTACTGTCATTCCCCTGCATAAGGTAGGACATTCCAGAGACCTGTAGGTCTGAGCAGCCTCATACACAAAGCCATGGAAAGTCTTATCATAGAACTAATCTATCAGGACACAGGGGACCTGCAAACACTGAATCCATCTCAATTTGGATTTGTCAAGTGCAGGTCATGCATATTCAACCTGGTGGATATTTCTGAAAGGTCACCAAGGCAACGGATGAAGGTGAAATGGTACACAACACATACCTTTACCTGACCAAGGCATTTGACACAATTTCCCCACTCAGGCTTAATAGAAAAGCTAAATAAACTGCGAATAAATCCCTATGTCATCTGATAGATTGCCAACTGGCTAACAGACAGGACACAGGAAATCAAAATAGGGGAAGTTACTTCCACAAAGAGACCAATCACTAGTGGAGTCCCCCTGGATTCTGTTGTGGGTCTTCTCCTATTTGCCATCTACTTTTCTGAAGTAAAAGCCAATACCAAAGGGCTATGGCTTGACTATGCTTGCAGATGACTGCACTCTAGGAACAGTCATTGAATTTACAAATGATTTAGCCATCCTGTAGGAAGGTTTGTCCCAAATGCCAAATCATGGACTGAAACTAAATGCCAAAACAGCATTATTTTATCCTTTAAAAAGTTATCTATCCCAGGGAACTACCACATTAACAATATGCTCTAACAGTTGACCTATTTGTTCCAGAGTTGGGAACGTATGTGGATAGCAACCTATCTTTTGACAATGTGTCCATTGTTGCAAGAAAGTCTTTCTATACTGCACAGCTTATAAGCAAAGGGATTATATCTAGATCTAGGGATGTCATTGTCTCCCTTTACTCAGCTCTCATCAGGCCAGTCATTAAATACAGTCCACTCTTTGCGATTTATCTGTCCAGGCACATGCAAAAATTAGAACTCCCACAGAGAATCCTGACTAAAAGGATACAAGGCCTAAACAACATAATCTTCATGGACCAACTCAAGGCCCTGTTACTATACTCAGTGTTCTACAGACTGATAAGAGATGACCTGTGTCTGGCATGCAGGGTATCCTCTTACCAATACTGATATATTTACTGCACATCAGCAAGTCAGTGGCATCATAAATACTTGATCTAGGGATGTAAACCTCTTCTGCAACATCAACAGAATGAGTTTTCAGGTACAGGTATAGCTCACAGAGGATATTTCCCATCAACTACCACATTATACAAAATAACAAACCAATACCAAAATGCAATTCAGCAGAGCTTCTTATAACTTTCCTGAAATTATACAACTATAAACAAATATGTATTACTGTTCTTTATATCCCTCTTGGTGAGAATACAGTTATACTGGAAGATATCCTACATTGGATATCCATAATGATTCTACAAGAAAAAATACTACTAGGTGATGTGAATGTCAATTGGCTGGATATAAACTCTATCTCCCCTACATCTAGCATGAATGCATTTGGTTTCACACAACTAATTAATAGCCCGACATATTATAGCAAGACATCAAATTCCATTTTAGAATGGATGCTAGTATTGGGCTCCAGCAAATATACCAACTCAGGTACAATGTCTAACTGTCTTAGTGATCATGTCCCAATCTACACAACCAGATGTGACTGATCAATGAAGATGCAATGAAGGGGGTCCGAATGAAGAGATAAAAAGTCAGCAAGCAATGGAGAGTAGTTTTGCTGAAAGTGAATTCATCAAGTCTTAGTGAGTACTTTCATTAGCTGGGCCTTGTTTATATAACATTTCACCATGATGACACCGATACATTAACTGGATTTTACATAGCATATATCATAGGAAGAAGTTGGTTAAAAATAAAAAAGGCAGCTGGGTGCACAGGTGCCAGGATAAAAAAAAATTGCCCAATCCGAGTAGGTGCACTGCTCCTGGGAATGGAAATAAATGACAGTGTAGGATCCTGATGAGATGGAAACATTCCTACAATGAGGATAGGCCAGTCTCGGGGGGGGGGGGTGGCCCTCCCTGTTGTACAAGGAAGTAGTAGTCCACAAAAACCACAAAAATATGATAGGACAAAAATAGTGATAAGGATGACAGAGTGGACTATTGTGGATAAGAAAGACATTATATGTTGTTACTATTATCAAGAAGCCCAGAACTTCCTGATACAAGATAAACAAAAATATTGAGAGAAATTAGAAGAAAGAAAAGTACTTCCCCAAGAAAAACTGTCAAAAGCTTCAAAAGCAAATTTGTGTAAAACAATAGATTAATGAAAAATATTATATGGACCAAGAAACCTTGGGCTGTTTGGAAAAAGCAAATGAGGAAGTGCAAAAATAAAAAGAACAAAATCTAGAGATTTTTGAAAGATATAAAAAAGGAACATGAGCATGGGAAAGAAAGAGAGATGTGATATGGTACAATATTTTGCAAAGGAGAAAGCCAAATTAGGGCTTTCTCTTTTGGAAAAATACAATACAAATTACAATTCATTAATTCAATACAAAAAAAGCAGCTCCAAAGATATTTGAATAGAAATACAGGCAAAGGCACTGTGATGTGAAAAAGTTCACAAAACAAAAAACTAAGATCACAAATGGGGACCACAGAATAGAAGATTAGTAAAGAAGAAGTTAAACAAATAGCAATGAAGTTATGGAATACCTGCAAAGTGAAGAATTTAGTACAGAAAGTCTAACACAGGTTATGTTACAGCATGATGGAACAATTTAGTGTAGAAAGTCTAACACAGGTTATGTTACAGCATGGTGGAACAATTTAGTGTAGAAAGTCTAACAGTTTATGTTACAGCATGATGGAACAATTTAGTATAGAAAGTCTTAACAGGTTATGTTACAGCATGATGGATCAATTTAGTGTAGAAAGTCTAACATGGGTTATGTTACAGCATGATGGAACAATTTAGTGTAGAAAGTCTAACACAGGTTATGTTACAGCATGATGGATCAATTTAGTGTAGAAAGTCTAGCACAGGTTATGCTACAGCATGATGGAACAATTTAGTATAGAAAGTCTAACACAGGTTATGTTACAGCATGATGGAACAATTTACAATAGAAAGTCTAACACAGGTTATGTTACAGCATGATGGAGCAATTTAGTGTAGAAAGTCTAACACAGGTTATGTTACAGTATGATGGAACAATTTAGTGTAGAAAGGCTAACACAGGTTATGTGACAGCATGATGAAACAATGAGGTCCCCAAGTAAGGAGAAACAGGAGTGGTGGCAGACATTTGACTAGGGAATATAGATATGGGAAACAAAAAGAGATTTAATATGGTGGAATATTTATGCAATGGAGAAAGTAAAACTGATCAGTATGAAAAAGCAGCACCAAAGATATTTGAAGAGAAATATAGGCAATGGTATTCAGATATGGAAAATGTTACAGAAAAACAAAAACAAACTAAAAAAAAAAAACACGAAAACAAAGGGGGGGGGAGTAGAAAGATGATTAGTAATGGAGAAGTTAAAGAAATAGAAACTGAAGTTATGGATTACCTGTAACGTGAACATTTAGTGTAGAAAATCTAGCTCTGGCAACATCACAGCATAATAGAACAGTGAGTCCCCAGATAAAAAAAAAAACAGTGGAATTGGACGCATCTGATCAGTTGCCATGCAAAGATACTTTGGAGCCTCTAGTATGAAAAGAGTACAAAACTTCAGTTGGAGTCGGACAGCAAGGTGAAAGTACAGGAAACAGTGGCAACTTTGATGCAGTCAATGTTTATGGAGTGATACACAAGTGAGTTCCATATGAAAGAAAAACAGATGACACAGGATGTAGCTGAAGAGAATATTTCAAAGAAAGATGTTCTGGAAATTTATGTAGAATACCCATAGCAAAAAAGAGAACAAAGAATGTGCCCTTAGTTTAGAAGAAAATGATCTAAGGGGAGAGTTGCTTGATTTAATAGGGATACATAGACATATTGAGATCAATGAAAGAGAGTACCGAAAGTCATTAAAACCCCAAATGTTACAAGTTTGATAAAACAAATGAACACAGTAACCAAGACTGTTCATATAAATTTATGCTGTATAACAGTACTGGTGTCATTCTAAGGGGATCCAATGTCTGTCTGCCTGGGATGACATGTTGGACAAGCCACGCTGCTTCGCAAGGGATGGCTTACACCTGTCACCACTGGGCTTCTGGATATTGGCTAAGGCTCTTGCCACCCCCATAGTGCCTTTTTTAGGCAAGGCTCAAAAGACAAACCCACCTCCTTAGAAAACAAAAATGGAAAAAAACTAAGGGTAATGCTGCTCAACGCCAGAAGTCTAAATCTCAAGATTCAGGCACTCGATGCACTCCTCAGCATGGAGAACATCGACGTCTGTGCAGTAACTGAAACCTGGTTCAAGGCTCCTGAGAGCACCCCAGCGTTACCAGGCTATACCTCGTATCATTCTTTTCAGCCCCAAAACCCAGGCCGAACCACAAAGGGAGGGGGAGTGTCCATATTCATCAAGGACACCCACACTTCCAGGTTAGTAGCAACACATGAAGCATCAGAGACCATACAGGTGCAACTAACCATAGGCAAAACTGCTATACAACTGGTAGCATGTTACAGACCACCCTCCCAATCTCAAGAACTCCACTCAGCCTTCCTGAAGACATTGGAGGATATGACTGTATCACAAAATACCATCATACTGGGAGACTTCAACTACCAAAACATAGATTGGGTACATTATTCTAGCCCTAATACCCTAGCCCAAAGGTTCCTGGAATTCATAAATTCAAATGCACTGGAACAACTAGTCACCTCTCCCACTAGGGGAGATAATATACTAGACCTGATCATCACAAACATGGGGACAAAATGCTCCACATTGTAAGTATACCCCTCACTAGTGAGATCTGACCACAAACTAATCACCCTGGATATACATATCCCACCTCCACCCCCAGCACAAAAGACCACAGTGAAAAACTTCTCAAAAGCAGACTTCACTCTTCTTAAGACTGAGATGGTATCCTTTAAGCCCACTGTGCCAGTGGATACCACATCCAACTATGCCGAATCTTTCACAAATGCTTTCTATGGACATCTCCAAGAATGCATGGATCATGCAATCCCAAACAAATCCAAGTCCCTCTCCACCAAAGGTAAGCATCCTGTCTGGTGGACCTCAGCCATAAACAAATTGTATAACAAAAGAAGGAAGCTACTGCACGTCAGAGCAAAATCCCATGAAGGGAAGACATCTCTGATCAACATTAGCAGAAAACTACGTTCTCTCATAAAAACATCCAAGGCCAACTTTGAGAGAAAAATCGCTAAGGACACTAAAGATAACCACAAAGCCTTCTTCAGCTATGTTAGAAACCTGGGCAGAAACCCTCAGATATGCTCAGAGTTGGTTCACAACAATAAAAAATACAATGAACCCACAGATATTGCCAACATTCTGGCTGACAGGTTGAGTACAAATTTCTCCCCTCCTTCACCCCCAAAAGAAGAAATACTTATCCCAGCTGAATGTAATCTTCCTGTCATCTCAGATGTCCAAGTGAGAACCGCCCTAAACAAAACAAAAAACACAGCATCAATGGGACCTGACGGTATCCCAGGTTGCGTGTTACGTGAACTCCAAGAGGAGCTAAACCCACACATAAAAATGCTATTTAACTTTAGCCTTACTTCGGGATATGTACCTGAACACTGGCGTACAGCAACAGTGGTCCCACTCCACAAGGGGGGTGCCTCTACAGACCCTAGAAATTACCGCCCCATAAGCTTAACCAGCCTGGTCTGCAAAGCTATGGAAAAAATCATTATGGAACTCATAAACAGAGACATAGGGGACCTACAGACACTTGACCCCACCCAGTTCGGCTTTGTAAAAGGCAGATCCTGCCTTTTAAACCTGGTTGACTTTTTCGAAACAGTCACTAGAGCCATCGACGAGGGCAAAGCAGTCCATACAGCATACCTGGACTTGGCTAAGGCCTTCGACACAATACCCCACTCAGGCATCATTGATAAGCTCAACAGCTTAAATGTAAACCCTTATGTCACTAGATGGGTTGCAAACTGGCTAAAGGACAGAACCCATAAAGTTAAAATCGCTGGAGCAATGTCAGACTCAAAGCCAGTCACAAGTGGTGTCCCACAGGGATCTGTCCTGGGACCCCTCTTGTTCGGCATTTATTTCTCAGATGTTAAAGCAAACACGGGAGGGCTGTGGCTGACAAAGTTTGCAGATGACTGAAAACTAGGTGCCATAGTTGATACACCAGCAGACACACACATCCTACAAAAAGGCCTCACAGAAACGGACAACTGGTGCCGGAGTCACGGCCTTAAACTAAATGCCAAAAAATGTATAGTCATCCCCTTTGGGAAAAACAAAGTACCCACAAATTATCACATAGACAGCAACCCACTGAGTACTGAAAAAGTAATCAGAGACCTAGGGACCCAAGTCGACAGCGACCTCTCATTTGATACCCACGTTGCCAAAGTGGTTAGAAAAACATTCTACCTTGCACACCTCATCATGAAGGGATTCACATCCAGATCCAAGGATGTCATTGTACCCCTATATTCCTCCCTCATCAGACCCATGATTGAGTGCAATGCCCCATTTGGTATGTACCTCACCCGGCATTTGCAACAGCTGGAGAGACCACAAAATTACCTCACCAAGAGGATCAAGGGTCTCCAACATATGTCTTATTCTGCCAGACTAAAGAAACTTCAGCTCTATTCAGTATCATACCACCTGTTCAGAGGTGATCTCTGCCTGACGTACAAGGCCATGTCCAATCAGGATCTGATGGACATGCTCCACCTCAAAAAATCCAAGTCCATCAAGACCACGAGAGCTAAAGACTTAAACCTCGGCACAAGTATGAATAGGACATGCTGGAGGGATAGATTCATAACCCAGAGGCTTCCCATGCTTTGGAACAAGATCCCAGTTTGTATTAGGCAGAGCCCCTCACTGACTCTTTTCAAGAGAAATCTTGATGAGTGGATGGTAGATCGTAAGTTTACCCCAGGGGTCACATCTGTGTCACTGCTAGACAGGGGCACAGTAAACTAATTCCATTATATAAGGGGACCTTCATTGTGTCACTACTAGACACAGTATTCTAAATTTATTCTGTACATTTTTATACCATTTCATGGGGTGGCAAATGCCACATCACTATGGCTAGGCTTACAAATGCCCCAGGGCAGATAGCCTAGTACTATACTATGAAACTATGAAACTATATTACTGTGGTAAATTAATAACAGATAAAATTTTACCACAAAAACACAGGGCAGTAAGGGAAAGAAAGGAGAGAAAGCAAATGCTATCATCGAAGTATCAAACAGAGAAAACTATAAAGCAATTAAGACAAGTAGTGTCACTGTTAAAAAAATACAGAAGAAGGAATAGATCAACAAAACTACTTACAAAGATAGACGTGATAAAAGCAGTGCACAGTATTAGAACAGACAAGAATCTATTGTACACTATTGCAAATAAACTATAGATATCTACATGTGAAAATCTTATAGAACATAACAAAGATGCTGAATGGATAGAAGAAGTAAAAGAAATAGTAAGAAGTTTAAATGTACAGGATATGAAATGGGATGAAGCTACATCCTGAGAAATTGAAACAAAATTAAGAAAAGCTCCTAAATGGAAAACCCCAGGCCCAGATGCAGTAACCCAACTTCTGGCTAAAAGTATTAACATCTTTATATAAAGATTTAGCCCTGAATAAGATCTGTTATATGCACACCCCAAACAGACACTAATCTGGTTAACAACAGGAAAAATGATACTTCTCATTAAGAGTGAACCAGTAAGATATCCTAAAAAATATAGACCAATAACTTGCCTTCTGACAATGTATAAACTATACACTGGAATTGATGCTGACAGAGTTTATAGCCATTTAGAAGAAAACTCAGTCATGGAACTAGAACAAAAGGGTAACAAAAGGAAATTCATATGGAACAAAGGATCTGTCATTGTTAAAAACGTCATAACGGAGAACTGTAAAAAGGGGAAGAATCTAAGTATGGCATGGCTAGACTATAAAAATTATTTGACAGCATCCCAAATTCATGGATAAATGAGTGCTTACAAATGTATAAGATATATCCTGCATTGATCCATTACATTACAGTGACAAGGAAAACATGGCAAACCACTTTCCAACTAAGCCATAATAAAGGACATATTATCTCATGAATAGAAATTCAAAAGGGGAACATTCCTCAACTTCTCATCTTCTTTTTTGTGGGTGATTTAAATCTATACAGATCATCAGGTGAGGAACTGAAAGCACAACTGCAAGTGGTCAAAACGTTCTCAGATGATATAAGAATGTCATTTGGTCTTGATAAATGTGCAAAAGCAACCTATAAAGCAAGAAATCTGCAGCACCAAGAAAACATCAACCTGCGTTAAGAATGTGCTATAAAAGAACTTGAGCAGGAGGTTAGACAGAGGCACAGTATACTAACCTCGAAAAAGGGCATAGCAAAATTCATTTAAAATGGGTGGAGAAAGCCAAACACACTCTGGCTAGGCTTATAAATGCCCTAGGGCAGATAGCCTTGTATGAACCTATGAACCTATGAATGTATAAATATTTGAGAACTGATGAAGGATTCACAATAAAATTGTATGTGTTTATTCTATTTATTTTACATTTGTTGACCGGGCTAGTCTAGCTGGATATATGTCCATTTTCAGTAGAGGCCCGGGGAGAAAAGCTCCAAGAAACATGCAAAATTAATATAAAAGTCATAACAGATCAAACTAAAAAGAACAGCTATTGTTACATTAAAACATTAGTTTTTAAAAAGTACAAAATACAATACTCATAGTGAGCATAACATGAGCAGTGAGCAGCAAAGGATAATGTACAAGACAGGGTACAATATACATATATACATACATTTTATTTGCGATAACATGGTATATTGATTCTTTAAGGGTAAGATTATAAAGCTGTAGAGTGATAATTAGTGTAAAGGAAAAAAGTTAGTCAGGGTTAGTACAGGAGCATAGCCAGTGTGTATTGAGAAATAATTTTAGATTCCTTTAAAAAATGAGAGAGAAGTCTGAGTTGTGAGTTCAGTGGGTAATAGATTCCATAATTTTCCAACAGTGTTAGAGAACAGGGAGTCACCTGCTGAGTTGCTGGATCTGGAAGTATTGATCAGCAGTTTGTTTGAGGAGCGTAAGTTCTTGAGATTATTGTAAGGTGTAATGAGGCTAGAGAGTATTGGAGTGTTGGTGGGTTGATAAAGGGTCTTGTGGGCTATAGAAAGCTGGTGAAATTGAAGCTGGATAAGAAATTCTAGCCAGTCAAATTGATTTAGATTTAGAACAGTGATGAGTTCTGAAAGTAGAGCCTGTAGCAAATCTAGCAATATTATTATAGGATGATGCCAGTTTGTTGAGGTTGTTTTTAAAAAGATTAGTGTACTATAGGTGAAGCATATTGTAGAGTGGAGATTAAGTGAGTTCTGGCTATAGCGGTCCTAGCTACTGGTGTAAGAAAGGGTTTGATTCTGTAAAGGGATCCCAGTTTTTTGTTAACTGATTTTATTGTGCTGTTTATATGAGTATCAAAGTTGAAGTTGTTGTCTATTGTTATTCCTAAGAGTTTAGTTGTTAGGTCAGGAGAAATAAGAGTACTATTATTAGATGTGAGTGTGAAATGTATAGGGTTGGACTTTCGGGTTGGTGTGAAGAGTAACAGTTTAGTTTTTTGGGGGTTTAGGAGGAGGCAGCGGTTTGAAAACCATTGTTCTACAGTATTGAAAGCTTTTTGGGTAAGAGACTGAAGTTCAGTTAGAGAAGTGGCTGAACAGATTATAGTAGAGTCATCTGCATATTGAATGCAGGTGGTGTGTGGAATTGCTGACTGAAGGTCATTAATATAAATGGAAAATAGGATTGGGCCTAATATGGAGCCCTGTGGAACACCAAGGGAAATAGGAAGGTGATTAGATAGTTTATTTTGCCAGAGTACAGCCTGCTGTCAGTTTTCTAGGTAAGATTTGAACCAATTCATGGCTAGAGGATTGAGTGAAAGGGATTTCAGTATGTGTAGAAGGAGTTGGTGATTAACCATGTCAAAAGCTTTAGATAAATCAATGAAGACTGCAGAGGAAAGAATATTTTTGCTACGGTTTTTGTTGATACAGTCTGTGAAGGATAGCAGGGCAGTGGTGGTACTGTGGAAAGGTCTGAATCCATGTTGACAGTTGGCAAGTAAGTTGTTATGGAGAAGGTGGTTAAGTAGTTGCTTATGGATGCACTTTTCCATTATTTTTGCAAGAGGAGATAGCAGAGCTATAGGACGAAAGTTAGAGAAGTCCTTGGAGTTCCCCCCTTTATGTAGTGGGATGATATGAGAATGTTTCCAGATAGATGGGATAGTTCCTTCACTTATGGATCTATTTATCAGAATGGAAATGGGATAGGCAATGGCTTTAGCTCGTTTTTGCAGGAATTCTGCTGGGAGTTGGTCAGCTGAGGGGGTGGTAGGTTTTAATTTTTGGAGAAAGAAGCAAATAAAGGAAGTAGACATTGGTTGTAAATGAAATGATGGGGGTGGGGTGGGTTTGTAGTAGAAGTAGGCAGATTTGAGGTATCAGGAGATAGATGGCTAGCAAGAGTTTGTATGGCGTCTGTGAAGAAAGAATTGAAGGCATTAGCAGTATGTGTGGTATTCTCAGGGTTAGAGCCTAGTGGGTTGGGAGTGATAGATTGACCTGGGTATAGAAGTTTGTTAATGCTAATCCAAAACTTTTGTGGTTCCTTGTGGTAGGTTTGTTGTAATTGGAGGTAAAAGTTCTTTTTGTCTAACAGGATGGCTTTTTTTGTATTATTTCTATGTTGCCTAAAGGTTTGATGATCTGTAGGATTCTTAGTAGTACACCATTTTGCCCAGGATATGTTTCTGGGAAGGATTTTTTGCCTAGTATTATTAGAGAGCCAAGGGGCCGGTTTAGCTTTATTTCTAACAGAGTGTATTGGGGCGTGGTGGTTCAGGATGGCTAAGAATGTGGAATTGAAGTATTCTACTGCTTCACTGAGTGGGGGAGATTTTAGTGGTGACCAATTACATAGTTTGAGTTCTGTTTGGAAAAGTTCTGGGTTGAATTGCTTTTTGGTGCATACTGTTCTGAAAGTGTTAGGGAAAGTTAGGTTGGTTTTATGTCTGATAATATAAGTTAGTGAATGGTCACTTAGGTCATCTGGGAGGGTTCCTGCTTTGTAAGTTTGATGAGGACTATTAGTAAGTATCCAGTCCAATGTACTTTCTTTGTTGTTGGGTCTATTAGTTCTGGTAGGGGAGTTAGTTTGTGAGAAGCCATAAAGGTTAATATGGGTGGTGGGGTGTGTATTACTACAGGACTTCCAGTCGATATTAAAGTCTCCTAGAACTATGGTTTCTTGTGGGAGATTAATAGAAAGCCAGTTAAGGATATTCTCGAGTGTACTGATGTTATTTCCTGGAGGAAGATATATACAGATAATATTTATGGCTTTACATGTGTTGACCTGAAATTTAGAGATAAGTATTTCAGCACTATTGTCTAAAGGTGGGCTAAGATTTACAGTGCTAACTTGTAGCTCTGCTTTATAGAGTATTGCTACCCCTCCTCCCTTTTTGGCTGTGCGGTCTAGACTAATGATATTGTAACCAGGTGGGGTGACTTAATTGTCCTTAACAGTAGGTTTTAGCCAAGTTTCTGATAAACATAGGATGTCAAATAGGTGGACATCTAGGAGGGCATGAATTTGAGCAATTTTATTGCAAATGCGTATATTGAGATGTGCTATAGAGAGTGAGTTAGAAGGTTTGGTAGGTGCTTGGGTACTAGTTTTATTCGGGTTGCAGTTTGCAGTGGTATGGGTAAAGTTTGGGCCAGGGTTAAGATTAATGCCCCCGTCTAGTAAGGAGTGGAGGAGTGTTATGTGTTTAGGGTGGAGAGACTTACAATAATAGTCAAATAATTTTCTAGTATTTAGGTTGGTATACTTAATGTGTGCTAGTCTATGATATTTGGCTAGTAGGTAGCTGGGTTTGGATATGAAGTTTAGGAAGCTTGGAGAGATAGCTAATGGTGGTGTTGAAGTGTGTTTGGAGGGAAAGAGAAGGGTAGAGTATAGTGGTTGTTCATAGGAGGATAAGAGATAGGCAGTGGTTAGAGGAGGTAAGAGTGAGACCAAGATTAATAGTTGAAATTGGTATGGGATGATTGATATAGACATTATATTGGTTTGAGAAGTAGGAGAAGAATGGGAGGTATGGTTTTGTAAGCAGGTTAGGAGATATATCAATAGGTGGGGTGTTGTAACAAGAAGGGATGAGAGGTAAGGTAACCGTGGGTGTGTTGTGATAATGGGGGTTGGGAGTGGTAATGATGTGATCTGCTTGACTGGAGTAGATGTAATGGGGGTGTGGCTTTTAGAGGAATAAATGTAGGAGCACTGGGGGTGGGTGGAAATTGGGGGCAGGGTAGGGGAGCGAGTGAGCCCGCAGGGCGAACGGAGTGGGTAGAGACAAGACAGTAGACTATCGAGGATGACAATCAGTGAAGTATGAAATTCTGCAGCTAAGTCTGAAAGGAAGAGAATGTAGAAGAAAGTTGAGAGGCTAGCAAGAATAGACTTAGGATGTTAGAGGAGTAGAATGTGATTAAAGATACCTTAGGTCAAAGGAGAGATGGCAAAACAGTAAGTCAGAAGAAAACTGGGAACAGAGTTAGGGAGGTATGGTTAAGAATAGGTGAAGAAATTAATATACAGAAAGCTTATATTGAGGTGCCACCAAGTGGCCAGTTACTTTATTGCAGCAAATAGGTCTCCTAAAGGGGGTGTCAGGCTAAGGGAGAGGGGGGAGATAAACTAGTTAGAGATAAAGAGTGTATAAGCTGGAAGCAAGGGGTTGGCTGCTGGCTAAACATGAACAAATAAGAATAAAACTTAATAAGAAATATTCTAGATGACTAAAGTTAATATTGAAAACAGTACTGACATCTAGGAACAAAGTCCAAGCAATAAAATAATTTGGTCATCTTGTTCAGACTTACAGTTTTAGGGTGACTGATTGTCCCCAAATGGTAGTGGATCAGATGGACAGGAAAACAAGAAAATGCTGCATGCTTATCAAATAATTTATAATAAAATCATTGTATATCAAGATTATATGTTCCCCATTCTGAAGGAGATATGGGCCAAATCAAAACTGATTACATGTATAGATCTACAATCATAGGACTGCATACATATCTGCTGAGCTCACAAGATCCAAAGTGATAGTTTTAAAACATGAGGGGAACAAGTCTTGGATGTCTTCTCTACTTAGTTTAGTGAAGCATATCAGTGTCAAGAGAGAATGGAAATCAAACTAGATGTACATAAACAAATCGGGCCAAAGACAGAAGAAAGAATATAAGATGAAGGATCAAATAAGAAGACAAGAAATGTAGAAAGGCATACAAATACTTGCAAGTGCAAAAAATTCCTGAAACAGCCTCATGTCAGTCAGGATTTGATGCAGGAATAGTTAAGGAAAGGTGAATGAATTTAAACCAAAAGGTGAGATGTTAACAGTGGTAGCCCAGAATAGTGGACTACATACATGTTGATTTACAAAGTCCATTGAACATGTCAGAGAAACAGACAAATACAGGTTTTGTAAAACCGAATTGGAAACAGTCACACATCTTGTTGCTGGGTGTGATACACTAATGGCAGAAGGCCTACATACTGAAAGCCATAATAATGTGGTAAGACTATTGCATTAGAAATTGAGAAAATATTATAATACTGAAGTAGCTGAGAAGCATTGGAAATGAGCCACAAAGCATTATAGAAAATGATGAAGTTTATATCACATGGGTCACCCATTACCAACAGTTCAAAAAATAGATGTGAGAAAAACAGATATAGTGGGCTGTGAAAAGAAGACAAAAGTAGTATTGATCACTGATTTTGTTGCACCCAGTGATTACAGTACCTTACATACAGAGAGACACAAAGTCATCATGTACCAGGATTTGCAGGCAGAAATAAGGGCAATGTAGAAGAAGAACATTCCAAGAGTAGTACAGTGGGTCTCATAAAAAAAAGAATTTACAATCATATTTAGATATGTTACCGATATGTGCAACTCTGTATGAACTGAGAAGGAGTCAATTCTGGGCACATTGCCAGTGCTGTGAAGAACACTTTTAACTTTTAACATCAAATATTGAAAAATACTAATTTCATGAACTTTAATCTTACTTTGACTTAGGAATGGGGTCTTTTCCCATCTTGGTATTAGAAACCCAAAAGACATGGATAAATTAAACCATTAGATGTATCACACTAATTAAACAGCATGTTTATAAAACAACATGCTACCTTTCCAAGTTTAACCTAGAAATACTCATTACTAACCTAGCATCTACTAACTGGAACTTCACAAAAATCCTCCCCATAGATGATACTGTAAACAAATTCAATAAAACTTTCCTGGATAAACTAAATAGCCTTTGTCCTCCTTAAAAGAACAGACTAAAAATAAGGAATGCAATTTGGCTAGCCAAAAAAGAGTAGAATGCTAATGCAGGATAGACAAAAAGCAAGGAAAGCAGGGCAAAAATATAAAACACCACAATAACTTGAAAATATCAGAATGCTTCAAAATCATACTAAAAAACAAATTAATGAGGACAAAAACTATACTATAATAACTTCTGCAATAATAGCAAGTACAATGTTAAAAATTTCAGGACAGCAATTAAAGAAATATTGCATCCCAGCCATAAATTCAATGCTAACTCCTCCCCTAATAACTCTTCATTGAAAACCAAATAGATTTAAACTCTTATTTCATAAATAGTATACCATCACTAACCAGGATTCCCCAACATTTTATCCTAACCCTGCTCAGCAGCCATGTATCACCAGATCCACTTTCACATTGAAACCTGTGCACACATCCTTTATAAAACTACTCTTAAACACAGTCAAACCATTTTCTACTTTAGCTGATGACCTTCCAATTGAATACTGATAGCACTGCATACCCTGTCTCAATCCTTATAAATAGGTCAGTCTAGGAATCCTATGTTCCCACTCTTGGAAAAAGTCACATATTATCGCTCTGCACAAAGAAGGAAATTCAACAGACATTACTAACTTTAGACCTATAGCAATCTTATCCCCCTGTCCAAAATACGTGAAAAATGTATTAAACAGCAATTGCGAAACCATCTTCTGAATGAAGAACTCATGTCCCTCACACAACATGGCTTCAGTCCTTCTCATAGTACTAAGAACTCATGTCTCCCATACAACATGGCTTCCATCATTCCAATAGAATTAACACTTCATGTGTAACCTATACAGATACTGTAAATAAACTAGAGATAATGACAAACTAGTCTTCTTCTTTTTTCTAGATTTGTCTAAAACCTTTTACACAGGTTGTCACAGGAAACTTCTACTTCAGATGTCCTCATTAGGTCTCTCTCATCCTACCCTTCTGTGGCTCAAAAGCAACCTATCCATTATGTATCAGTCAGTAAAATGGCACTCCACCCTCTCTCCATGCCTCCTATTCACCCCTGGTGTACCACACGGTTTTATCCTTGGTCCCCTCTAGTTTAACATTCTCACCAACACCCTCCATACATTCACACAACAGGCCTCCCTGATACAGTACTATACTCATTTGTCTATCTGGCAACATGGCACACTTCCAAAAATTAGGAAGCTTTAACAGCAACTGAAACATATCTTAATTTAGAACTCATGCTCCACCCTAAAACATGAACTGCAATTTTTCTCCAACAAATCCCTCTCCCATAAAAAAACTAAATCTCATGATAATACAATCATTGAAGTCACTTCTCATAGAAAATTATTCGGGATGATACTGGGTGATAATCCTGCATTTGACCTTCATATGCAAAACTGCATTATAAAAAGTCATTAAAAACTAGGGATACTTTACAGAGACAAAATCTTTCTCACTGACGCAACTAAATATATTCTTGCCCCTACTTATCTCATTCTCACACTTCTTTATGGTGCTCCCATACTTACTAACCTTTAGGAATCACAAAAATCAAAACCTGAGCAATGTTATAACAAAGTTAGTAGATTTGCCGCAAATACCCCTTTCAGAACCCACCAATGTATAACACTAAAACCCCTAAACTAGTTAGACTTACCCCATCAATTAACATATATACAGCATCTTATCATCTATAAAATTATCTGGAATTCATCTGCTACTCCAGCAGTAAATAACATTCTACACATCTATGTTTCTAGTCAGTCATTATGATCCAAAAACCAAGAACTTCTGTCTGCCTATTCATACCTTCCATCTCCTTATTCTCCATTCTTCGCTCACTTCCTTACTTCTATCAATTTGCCTCTAAATATACCATAATCCTGCCTTTCTCTCACTTTTTGTTGCAATCTCTGTTTGTATTTTACTAACATACCCTTAATTTTTCTATAAACTGGTTAACATTTTTCTAACTATTAAATCATTGTCTGATAACTTGTATCTACTCATAACCAATGCTTTCATGTTATGTCTAATTTGGTATAATAATTTAAACTGTCCTTGTCTTTTGTATTATTTTTAAATACTGTAAAAGTGCTATTCTTAAAATGTTTTGTAATACTTTAGAGCTTTTCTCCTCAAGCCTCCTCTGAAAATGGGCTCCTACCCAGCTGAACTTTCCTGATAATCAAATGTCAATCAATCAATCAATAAATAAATAGTGTTATGTGGCAGTTGTTGTTGCATTGTATTAATTGCATTCCTATCATCCAAAGACCATATAAAAATAAGGGTAAAATCAAATATGTATTTCTCAATAAAATACATTTGAAACTAAATGTTTACCATGTTGTCTGCATGAAGTATGGTTAATGGAATATTGCAGTAAACATATAATCATGCTAATGTCCCCAATGTGTGAAAATCATAATTTTCCCCTTTAAATCCATTCAAGACATTATTATGCAAACTGAAATAAAGGCAGTAAGACAGCATCTGTCTCACACACACACACACACACACACACACACACACACACACACACACACACACACACACACACACACACACAGAGTGCGTGTTTACTGGCAGACTATATGCAATGTAGAACAAACTGTACTTGAGGTATTTGCTATAAAGTGGCCTTCCTTTATGAATCAGCTATATTATATCATATGATAACCCAAAAAAAATTTTATAGCAGTTTATATATGCAAAAATACTTTTGTGTACAGAAACTTGTCACCAGAGCATGCCTACTCAGAGACAAAACAACTACGAAACACAGTTATCAGTTGCACTCATGAGGATGAGAGCTGGCTATACCAGGAAGTGCATTAGCTTAACCACCACACTGGCTAGAAATCTGTGCACTAATGCTACTTCCCTAGAGTGAAGAGTTCATCCTCCAGTCATTGTTTAGATTCACCTCTCTGGGCTCATCTCCTTATTATTTCTGATTCCTGAATTTGTGCACTGAGCAAAAATGACAATCTTCATGGAAATTGCTACATGATACCAAGCATATACCTGAGCACCTGCTGACATCTGTGCACAACAAAGGTGAGCTTAACAGATTTGGAGAGAAAAAACTGACATTTCATTATTAACCATCTGAAGATGGAGTGGTACAGCAGTCATTCTCAGCAGAAAATGGAAGGATTGGGGGCTAACATGTTTCACACCTTAAAGTGCCACTGGAAGCATAATAATATAATGTCTATATTTTATTATTCTGCCATCCATCATACAAACGAGCTCAAATGAAGACTGAGACATATGAGAACTGTTTTGGGCACCTGTTCCCTGCCACCTTTCTTGAGATCTCTGAAGGTGAGACAGCTATGGCTGGAGAGTGTGAGGTCAGTACTCTCTTTAGAGCACAGAGAAGGTGTGAGGAGGTGTCTAAGATTGTTCTGGGCATCCTCCATAAGCATTGCAGATGGTGCTTTTTGCAAGAGGACTCTGCCAGTCTGCAGTATAAGGCTGATGCTTGAAATAGTCTTGACAAGGCTGTCATCTTTACTTCGCTTTCCATGCACATGGGATAGAGTTATCACCACTGTGACTTGAGCCTAAAGAAGTCTGACTTCCTTGGCCAATGGAAAGTTGATGTTAGGGTGCAGTCACCACCAGCCTGAGCTCCTTGGCCAATGGGAGGTTGATGTTAGGGTGCAGTCACCACCTTAGCACTATAAATATATTATCTTTTATCTTAACAACTGATCTGTCACTACATATTATCACCCTATTTCTCATTATGCCCTCTTTAAGTCTCTAACCCCTGCACAGATTTAAAAGGAATAGAGAGACTAGTGTGCCTAAGAGAGCAATGAGGTAAATATACATGCTTTCAAGAAAAGCGTTTCTGTTTGCATAGAGATAGTTGTAACTATTAAAAGTAGATCTGTATAACTTTACAGCAGTAGCACATTGTTTACTAATGGCATAAACCCAAATGAAGGTGTGTTGGTGCTCAACAGACCAAACCACAAAAAAATGCACCAAAAGGACCATGGAAAACCCCTTTTAATGAATAAAAGACCAGTATACGGTCAAAATACAGTGTTTCATGTTGAGCACTTTCATTAATGAATTGACTTCATCAGAACAAACTGAACCTCACCCCTAAAACATTTAAATACTCTTTCTTAACAAGCAGTCAATCAGTATTCCTAAGGAATGCTCAGCTCACATCCACTTTTTAAGGACACATGAACCCATTCAACCATAATAAACAAACACTTAGTAAAATCAGTACACTGATTTAAATTTTTTTCTTGCATAATATTAAACCCCCAAAAAACTTGTCTGTATCAAATAAACACTTTCCTTACTATTTCACACTCTTTGTACACATAAGTAAAATATTAAAACATTTCCATGTAAAATACATTATTTGTAAATTCAAATATGTTATCTTATTAGCTTTTTCCTTGAGTACTGAGTAAATGCATAAATGGTCATTGAGATCTGGAGGGAAATTATCAGCTAACCTAAGCTGCCACATGAGTTATCTCTTGCTCAAGAGGTTCTTCCAGTCACCCCCCTCACATCAATGTTGACCGTATCTATTATTCCAAATTTAAAACCTGTGTATCCCCCACAGTTTACGCTGTGTCTGTAAAGAGCATTAGTCTCCTTTTTATTTTTTATTTCATAAAAATGTTCATAAATTCTGCATTTTAAAGCCCTCTCGGTTTTTCCAATGTAAAACCCTGGGCAGGTGTTACAAAGTGCAATATACACTATCTTGTTCGTATAGCAATTGCCTTTTCTAAAGTGCAGAGCACTATTTAAAGTGTTGTTCAATGTTAAGGAAGGAACCTGCAGTATGTATCCACATTGAGAACATTGGCCACATGGCTTAGTACTTTCCTCAATGTAACCCTGCCCCACTAAGTAACTTTCTAAGTTTACTTTGATATTTTTACCCACTTTTGTGGAAAATATGGGTTTTTCACCCACCTTCCTACATATTTCGCTATTCATTGTAAATATTCCCCAATCTTCATATAGAATATGTTTAGTCCTATTAGAAAATGGACTGTGTTGAATAATGAATGCCTACTATAGTTGTTCGCCTGCATGCCAGTGATAGTATCAGTTCCAAGTTCTCTACAACTATTGTCTGACCCACCCCTAAAGTATTCTTCACTGGATCATGTTCTGATGTCACCACAACTCAAAAGGGGTTTGTATTTCTTTCCCCATTCATCAGAAATTTCTTTAATGATAGGTTCAACGGAATGGGGTGGATATCCTCTTTCGAAGAACATGTTCCTCACCAGCTCTAGCCCTACAATAACATCTTCCCTTTCTGAAGTCATCCTGGCTACTCTAATTGCCTGACCTTTCACTATGCTTTTTTTCTGTTTTTGAGGATGATGACTGTGAAAATGCAAGTAGCTATTGCAAAAGGTAGGCTTGCAGTACACAGTAGATTTAAAACCACCAGGAATTTTGGAGACCTTTACATCTAAATAACTAATTTCAAATCTTGGGTCTCATATGTAAATCTCAAAACGTTTGTGCTGTTGTTAATGTATTCAATGAACTGTATAATATCCTCCTGTTTCCCCTTCCATAAAACAAAAAATATCATCCAGGAATCTCAAATATGTACTACTGTACCCATGGTGTCTGCTGTTGAAGACATGTTGCAGTTCCCATACTACAAAACTATGTTCGCATATAGGGGGGCAAAAACCGGCCCCATAGTGACTCCCCTAGTTTGCTGATAGTACTCCCCCTCAAAAAACATGTAATTGTTGTCTAACACATGTACCATAATTTCACATACAAGTTGAAGTCATCCAGGGTCCAAGCTGGAACATCTAGAAAGGGTACCTTCAAAAAGTTCTATCCCCTCTGTTTTAGGTATACAAGTAAACAAATCTTGGACGTCAATGGTCAAAAATATGACTTCTTTGGACCACAGTTCCTGTTTTAACTGTACTAGAAAATCCCAAGAATCTTTTAAAATGTGGGATATCTCATCCAGAACGTGTTGACAAGTCTTGTCCACAAAAACTGCTAAATTGTGAGTTTTTGACCCACAAGCCACTACAATGTTCCTGAAAGGGGGGGGGGGGCAATCCTCTTGTGAATTTTCAGCATACTGAAAAAAGCAGGAATTTTTGGGTGCGTATTGATCAAGAAGTTGTATACTTCTACAGGAATTCTCTGTTCTGATAGCTATTCCTCCAGGTAGCTGTCTATCCTCTGGTATGCAATATTTATTTGGTTTCTAGATACTGGGATATAACTCTGTTCAAATAGAATTTCCTGCATCTTGTTGATATAGTCATCTGTATTGTACACCACAATATCTTAATAGTTTAATCACAATAGCTTAATATCAGAGCTTTGGCTGGCTAACATCTACTGGAAATCAACTGGACGTATAAGTGAATTTAAGTACACTTTTATCTGCTCTTTTGCATATAGTACTGTATTTAATTAATTTATTTGTGTTTTTCACTGAATATTAACTCAACTGAAGTTGAGGCTGTCTCTCTACAGAGTACTTTTTAAAATTTCTGGGTAGCCATTGACAACAGTGGGGGGTAGTTTCACCTCATCACTGACATTCTGCCTTGCCTTATATAATTGGTAGATTTGGAGTTATCTCTGCTTAATATCGGAGCTTTGGCAGGCTAACATCTACTTGAAATCAACTAGATGTATAAGTACATGTTTATCTGCTCTTTTGCATATAGTACTGTATTGAATTTATTTATTTGTGTTTTTCACTGAATATTAACTCAACTGATGTTGAGGCTGTCTCTCTACAGAGTACTTTTTAAAATTTCTTTGTGGCCATTGATAGCAGTGGGGGGGGGGGGTAGTTTCACCTCATCACTGACATTCTGTGTTGCCTTATATAAGTGGTACATTTTGAGTTATCTCTGCTTAATATCAGAGCTTTGGCCGGCTAACATCTTCCTGAAATCAACTGGACATATAAGTGAATTTAAGTACACTTTTATCTGCTCTTTTGCATATAGTACTGTATTTAATTTATTTATTTGTGTTTTCACTGAATATTAACTCAACTGAAGTTGTGGACTCAACTGAAGTTGTGGCTGTCGCTCTACAGAGTACTTTTCAGAATTACAATGTAGCCGTTGATAGCAGTGGGGGATAGTTTCACCTCATCACTGACATTCTGTCTTGCCTTATATAAGTGGTATATTTTGAGTTATCTCTGCTTAATATCAGAGCTTTGGCTGGCTAACATCTACCTGAAATCAACTAGATATATAAGTACACTGTTATCTGCTCTTTTGCACATAGTACTGTATTTAATTTATTTATTTGTGTTTTTCACTGAATATTAACTCAACTGAAGTTGTGGCTGTCTCTCTACAAAGTACTTTTTAGAATTTCTGTATAGCCATTGATAGCAGTGGGGGTAGTTTCACCTCATCACTGACATTTTGTCTTGCCTCATATAAGTGGTACATTTTGAGTTATCTCTGCTTAATATCAGAGCTTTGACCAGCTAACATCTACCTGAAATCATCTGGATGTATAAGTGAATTTAAGTACACTTTTATATGCTCTTTTGCATATAGTACTGTATTTAATTTATTTATTTGTGTTCTTCACTGAATATTAACTCAACTGAAGTTGTGGCTGTCTCTTTACAGAGTACTTTTTAGAATTTCTGTGTAGCAATTGATAGTAGTGGGGGATAGTTTCACCTCATCACTGACATTCTGTCTTGCCTTATATAAGTGGTACATTTTGAGTTATCTCTGCTTAATATCAGAGCTTTGGCTGGCTAACATCTACCTGAAATCAACTGGACGTGTAAGTACACTTTTATCTGCTCTTTTACATATAGTACTGTATTTAATTTATTTATTTGTGTTTTTCACTGAATATTAACTCAACTGAAGTTGTGGCTGTCTCTCTACAGTTAGTTCACCACCCACCCTCCCTGTTCTTGTTTTGGTGTTAATGTTGGTGGCTTTGAAATTGCCCGCCCCTCTTGGGCTTTGAAATTGCCCGCCCCTCTTGTAGATTTGTATTTGGATACTCCTTCTGGGTCCATCTCATTTGCTGACTCAACTGAGTGCAGTGAGATCATATTCTGATTTCAGGCACTCCTACTGTGTACAAAGAGAGCATTTGGGAAGGACAACCCCTGTAGCCTCTTAATCCTGCTCTGTTCCCTCCCTCAAAATAAATAAATAAATAAATAAATAAAATAAAATAAAAAAAAAAATATATATATATATATATATATATATATATATATATATATATTTTTTTTTTATTCAGCTGCTCTTACTGTAACTGTCTTAGTTGCTCTTCTGCGTGCTATCTGTTCAGTTGCTCTTACTCTGCACTTATTACTGCATGTTAGTAGCCTTCTAATTTACTGCCTTCTGCACTTGTTTTTTTAGTCATTTGTTAATTTAATTGCATTTATTTGAACTGTATTTGCCATAGTGTTGCTACACACTCGGGTGTGCTGGCCTGCACTACAATTTGAATTGTATTTACTGCTGTTTTAGCTGCTTTTCTGTAACAAAAAAAAAATTCTAAGCTTTTTCCTGCCTTTCCTGTAACTAGTCAAGTCCAGATACAGACTTGCTATATCCAGGACTGTTGGTAAGTTTCTGAGCCCCCCCAAGCCTTTCTGTGTTGGAGGGAAGCCTTCTAGCTTATCAGTGGGAGTGGTAAGCACTAGGTAGCCTATCTACCATGGGAAGAGTGGGTTTTGGCCCTGAAATTGTAGTTTATTGCCCTTTTGGGAAGCTTTTCCATCTCTTTCAAACTTCTGATTTAAAGGCCTGTGTTTGCACTTGTTTCCTGGCTTTCCTGTTACTAGTCTAGTCCAGGTACAGATTTGCTCTATCCAGGACTGTTGGTAAGCTTCTGAGCCCCCCAAGCCCTTCTGTGTTGGAGAGAAGCCTTCTAGCTTATCAGTGGGAGTGGTAAACACTAAGTAACCAATCTACCACAGGAGGAGTGGTTTCTGGCCCAGAAATTATAGTTTATTGCCCTTTTGGGAAGCTTTTCCATCTCTTTCAACCTTCTGATTTCAAAGCCTGTGTTTGCACTTGTTTCCTGACTTTCCTGTTACTAGTCTAGTCCAGGTACAGATTTACTGTATCCAGGACTCTTTGTAAGCTTCTGAGCCCCGCAAGCCTTTCTGTGTTGGAAGGAAGCCTTCTAGCTTATCAGTGGGAGTAGTAAACATCAGGTAGCCTATCTACCACAAGAGGAGTGGTCCTTGGCCCAGAAATTGTAGCTATTGGCTGTTTGAGCAGTTTTTTTCCATCTCTTTCAACTTTCTGGTTTGAAAGCCGCACTTGTGCCTGTTTCCCGCCTTTCCTATAACTAGCCTAGTCCAGTTATAGAGTTGCTGTATCCAGGATTGTTAGTAAGCTTCTGAGCCCCCCAAGCCTTTCTGTGTTGGAGGGAAGCCTTCTAGCTTATCAGTGGGAGTGGTAAGCACTAGGTAGCCTATCCTCTATGGGAAGCCTGAGTTTCGGCCCAGAAATTGTAGTTTATTTGGCCGTTTGGGCAGTTTTCCATCTCTTTCAACTTGCTAGCTTAATAGCCTACGTTTGCACTTGTTCCCCACCTTTCCTGTAACTAGTCTAGTCCAGGTACAGATTTGCTGTATCCAGGACTCTTTGTAAGCTTCTGAGCCCCCCAAGCCTTTCTGTGTTGGAGGGAAGCCTTCTAGCTTATCAGTGGGAGTGGTAAGCATTAGATAGCCTATCTACCACAAGAGGAGTGGTTCCTGGCCCAGAAATTGTAGCTATTGGCCATTTGGGCAGTTTTTTTCCCATCTCTTTCAACATTCTTGTTTAAAAGCCACACTTGCACTTGTTTCCCACCTTTCCTTTAACTAGCCAAGTCCAGATACAGAGTTGCTGTATCCAGGACTGTTGGTAAGCTTCTGAGCCCCGCAAGCCTTTCTGTGTTGGAGGAAAGCCTTCTAACTTATCAGTGGGAGTGGTAAGCACTAGGTAGCATGTCTACCATGAGAGGAGAGGTTCTTAGCCCAGAAACTGTAGTTTATTGACCATTTGGACAGTTTGTCCATCTTTTCTAACTTTCTGGTTTAAAAGACCACATCTGCGCTTGTTTCCCATCTTTCCTGTAACTAACCTACTGGGTAGCACTAGAAAGCCTTAAACTGATACAAGCCTTCTAGCTTAGAAGAGAGACTTTGGAGTGATTAAGTATCAGTTTTCTGTACTTTCTTGTTGTACTTAACTGTTTTCCACCTAAACACAGATTTTCAGCATTTATTGTGATTTAAAAGCTTGTTTTTTTTTCACATATTGTACTTATTTGACTGCCTGCACTTTTAAAAAGTTGTTTTTTGTTTAAATAATTTGTTTAGCTGTTGTAGGCTACACACTTATGTGCAATAGCTTTTTCTGATCGTTTATAGTTGTTTAAAGCTGTTTTAAGTGTGTTTTTTACTGTTTTTGCCTTATCTTTTCAAAAAAAACCCCACAAATTCCTTGTTTCCTGCCTTTCTAAGCTAGTATAGTCCAGTTTTTAGGCTAGTGCTGAATTCAGGGCTGTGATACTAGTTTCTGAGTTGCCCATACCTTACTTGGATAGAAGGAAGTTTCTCTGTTCACCTGTGAGAGAGGGGTGCTTTGAGCAACCTATCTGTCCCTGGAGGAGTGGTTTCAGCCCAGAAGTTAGTAGTTTATTGGCCATTTTGGGCTAATTTCTATCTCTTTCATTTCCCTACTATAAAAACCATGTTTGCACTGTTTTGCACACCGGGCAGTGCCGGTTAGCTACGGTTAAATTATTCCTGGCTCTACTAAGTCTCCTCTTCAGTTTTTCCCTTGAAACTAGTCTAACTGTCAACCTAAGCACTCAAAAAGCATCTTACAGCCCAGCACTTGCTCAGAACTAATAGCAAGCACTAATATACACTGACACTTATTGCCCAGCAGGGCAAGGCTCTTTATTCACCCCTCACCAACCAAGCGACTAAGCAGCTCACCCTACTATTCAGGCATGACCAAAGGGCAACTTTAATTGCACTCTCCAGTCCAGCTGGTGAATCTGGGGTTCCTGAGACAATGTTACAACTGCCTCATGTACACAGACAACCCTCTCCTCCTACCACAAAACACTAACTTATGCGAGAGATGCAATTATACAGCCAAACTGGAAGCTAAGCTGTCTCCACACAAGACTGGAACAGACAGTCAAGAGGAGAAGGTTAACACTTGCACCACACCTCCAGCCGCTTACAGACCTACTAAAACATCACTGGCAAAAAATACACATAAATGCACAAAATCATACTTGGAGGCTCTAAATAAAAACCTGCAAAAGCATCAGAGCCCTCCAAAGCAAACACCCAAACAACCTGCACCTCCCGTCACAAATCAGACAACACATAAAACACAAAATCAGTATGCTGCACAATCACAGCCCTTAAGGTGAAATAACATACCTAACACACTAGTAATAGGTAACTCTATAGTCAGGCACACTGACGTCCCACTCACTATGCTGGACAAACAGAAGGTTACTGTTAGCTGCCTGTCGGGAGCCAGAATCCACCAACATAACACAAGCACTCAGGTCACTCCAGAACAAGTACAAATATGGCTCTGTCATTGTTCATGTTGAGGTGAATGACCTGAGACATACCTCCCTGGACTACATGAAAAGAGACATGGAAGAGCTCTCTGATCATGTAGCCCAGGCTGGTATGACCCTGATCCTGAGTAACATCCTGCCCTCACCAAGAATGATACCTCAGTATAAAGAAAAAATGATCAAGTTCAACAATTGGCTAAGCTTCTGGTGTCATTCAAATGGGATCCAGTGTCTGTCAGCATGGGATGACATGCTCGAAAAGCCACGTTGCTTCACAAGAGATGGCTTGCACCTGTCACCCCTAGGATTTCGAATACTGGCCAAGGCTCTTGCTGCCCCCATAGTGCCTTTTTTAGGCAAGGCTCAAAAGTCAAACCCACCTCTGTAAACAAAACAATTAACAAAAAACTGAGGGTTATGCTACTCAACGCCAGGAGTTTAAATCTCAAAATGCACGTGCTCGAAACACTCCTCAGTATGGAGAACGTCGACATTAATGCAGTAACTGAAACCTGGTTCAAGGCTCCAGAGAGCACCCCAGCACTACCGGGCTACAAGTCATACCACACTTTTCGGCCACAGAACATGGACCGAAACACAAAAGGAGGGGATGTATCCATATTCATCAAGGATATCTACACCTCCAGGTTAGTGGTGCAGCATGATACATCTGAGATCATCCATGTGCAACTAACATCAGGCAAATCTGCAATGCAAACTGTGGCCTGCTACAGACCACCCTCCATGACCCAGGACCACCACTCCACCTTTCTGGAGACACTGGAAAACATGAAGGTCCTACCAAACACCCTGATATTGGTCGATTTCAATTACCCATTCACTGGGAAAACTACTTGAGTACAAATTCCCAGGCCCAGCGCTTCCTGGAATTCATCAACTCAAACACCCTGTATCAGCTGGTAAACTCCCCTACCAGAGGTGAAAACATATTGGACCTGGTCATCACCAACATGGGTGACAGATATTTCACACCGGAGGTCAACCCGTCATTGGTTAGATCAGACCATAAACTAATCACTCTGGATGTCCACACCCCACCACCACCCCCAACTAAGGAAACCACAGTAAAAAACTTTTCTAAAGCAAACTTCACCTTACTTAAGACAGAGGTGGTAAGTTTCACAGCCTCCACTCTAAAGGATAATGCTGCCCAAGATGCAGGAACCTTTACAAATGCACTCTATGAGCACCTACAAGGATGCATGGATCATGCCATCCCTAGCAAAGTCAAGAAGCACTCCTCTAAGAGAAGGAAACCATTTTGGTGGACCCCTGAAATAAACAGGCTATACAACAGAAGGAGGAAACTAGTTCAGAAAAAAAGCAAATCCCAAGCAGGAAAGACATCCCTGATCAGTATCAGTAAGAAATTAAGGTCCCTCATGAAATCATCCAAGGCTAACTTTGAAAGGAAAATAGCCAAGGATTCAAAAGATAACCACAAAGCCTTCTTTAGATATGTTAAGAATCTAAGTGGCAACTCGCAGATATGCCCTGAACTAGTGCAAAATAGCACAAAATATACTGAACCTACTGATATTTCCAACATCCTGGCAGATAGATTCAATACAAACTTCACGCCCCTCTCACCTCCAAAAGGGCCCACAACAATACCGGAAAAGTGTAGTGTCCCAAAAATCACAGACGCAGAGGTGAAAACAGCCCTTTCAAAAGCCAAAAATACAGCATCAATGGGACCAGATGGTGTCCCAGGCTGCGTCTTACATGAACTACAGAATGAACTAACCCCCCCTCCTAAACACACTGCTCAACCTCAGTTTCTCCACAGGCTACATGCACATAGAATGGCGCACAGCAATGGTTATTCCTCTCCACAAAGGAGGGGGCACAACTAACCCTGATAACTATTACCCCATAAAACTGACTAGCCTGGTCTGCAAGGCTATGGAGTGCATCATCATGGAACTCATTAACAAAGACATTGGGAACCTCCAAACCCTTGACCCAAACCAGTTCGGCTTTGTTAAGGGCAGATCATACCTACTAAACCTGGTTCACTTCTTCGAGACAGTCACCAAGGCCATAGACGAGGGAATGGTGGTTCACACAGCCTACCTTGACCTCGCCAAGGCTTTTGACACCATTCCCCACTCGGGTATTACAGAAAACCTCACTGGCCTGAACATAAACCCCTATTTCACGAGATGGGTTGCCAACTGGCTTACAGACAGAACTCACACGGTAAGAATAGTGGGCTCCAGGTTCGACTCTAAACCAGTCACAAGTGGTGTCTCACAAGGCTCGGTCCTGGGACCCCTACTGTTCAGCATATACTTCTCAGAAGTACAGGCAAACACAGGAGGACTATGGCTAACCAAGTTCACTGATGACTGCAAACTGGGATCCATAATTGACTCTCCGGCTGACACGGACATCCTTCAAAAGGGCCTTACTGAGACGGACACCTGGTGTCAAAGTCATGGCCTCAAGCTAAATGCCAAAAAATGCATAGTCATCCCATTTGGGAAAAACAAAACACCCATGAATTACCACATAGGTGGCAGCCCCCTTAATACACAAGAGGTAATAAGAGATCTGGGGACCCAGGTAGATAGTAATCTCTCCTTTGACAATCATATTGCCAAAGTAGTTAGGAAATCATTCTATGTGGCTCATCTAATTAGTAAAGGGTTCGCATCCGGAAATAAAGAGATTATAGTGCCCCTCTACTCATCACTCATTAGACCCATTATAGAGTACAATGCCCCATTTGGGATGTACCTCACAAGACAGTTCCAACAGCTGGAAAGACCACAAAAGTACCTCACCAAGAGGATTACTGGCCTCAAACATATGTCCTATGCAGCCTGACTGAAAAAACTCTGGCTGTACTCAGTGGCATATCGCTTATTCAGAGGTGATCTCTGCCTGACTTACAGAGCCATGTCCAACTCAGAATTGATGAACATGCTCCACCTAATGAAGTCACTGCGAGCCACGTGCTCTAGTGAGCTAAACCTAGCCACAACAATAAATAGAACATGCTGGAAGGATAGATTCCTGTCACAGAGACTCCCCATGCTTTGGAACAAAATTCCAAATTACATCAGGCATAGTCCTTCACTAACACTCTTCAAGATAATCCTTGATGAGTGGATGGGTAACAGAAAACACAGCCCTGGGATCACTTCATTGGCTCTGCTTGACAGAGGATCAGTTAATTAATCAATGGGTTGGCGAAAGCTGACACACTCTGGCTAGGCTTATAAATGCCCTCGGACAGATAGCCTAGTACCTACCTATGAACCTATGAACCTATGAACAATTCCCCCTCCTTTATCTGGGGCCATAATTCTAAGTGTTTTATCACCCCTCAGTTCTTTCATAAACTTTCTCTCTTGAGTATTTAAATTAAAGAAGAATTTTTTCTCCTCTGCCCATAATGTATAAACTTCCTCTTTTACCGCTTTCTCAAAGATGCTTATTAAAGGTTGTAAAGGGGGATTGTAAGTGTGTTTTTTCTTTAAACAGTCTTTTTTATATGCAGTAAGCCCTTCCTGAGTATCAGAGAATAGTACCTGAAAATTTAGTTTTATAGTATATAAATGAATGTCCACCATCACTTCAGCTAAATCGCAGATTTGGGTGATGACAAATTTAAACCCCTTAGAAAAGAGAGTAAAAAAATCCTCCTTAATATCTTTAGATGTATAATTATAAATATTGAAACAGTAAAATGTGTGAACTATTTGGGAATCATCACTGTTCAATAAAGTGTTCTGCCCCTCCCCCGGTTTCCAAATCCCTTCCATTGATTTCCCTGGATGTAAAATTCTCTCTTTCCTGTATTCCTGTTGGCTATCTTTTTCAAGCATCTGGGTATAGGAAAATCCCCTGGGTTGGGTCCATTGTTGTCATCTAGGTCCCCAAAACTGTCACCCATATCGCCACTGCCATGCATGCCAGAAGGCACCTTCATTTTCTAACTTGTACCCTACTTCATTTGTTCTTTTTTCTATATAAATCTTATTAGTAGGGTATACTTCATATAAGTCATACTGGTGTATATCATGGTTCAATTTTCTCTTTTTCTTAAGAAACTGTATATTGCACTTAGTCTCTACTCTATTAATAATTTTAGTGTACAGTCCTTCATATTGGGAAAATAGAAGGTCCTGGAGAATACTTTGAGTCATCTCATTTAATTCCCGCTCCAGTTTCACTTTCATTTGTTACTGGTAAAACAGTACTTTGCCAAGTAAATCCAAGCCCCACTGATCAAATAAACCTGTAATGTAGCCCAAATAGAAATTTAAAAACCCTTAAGCCCTGAGGCATAACTTTTAAATGAATACATTCAGAAAAATACATGCTCTCAATTTGCAAAGTTTTAAACTTGTATAATTTTTTCACAAATTTAAAAATCAATTATTTTAAAGAGTTATAACTAATAACATTAATAGAATGATGAATAACTTTTTCACTAGATATATTATTGAGCTCTTGAAAATTAAAACTTTTTTTAACTAAATTGTCATAAATGTTGACACTGTCATTGTTGCCCACAGGCAAGTCAGTTTGGCCAGAAGGCAAAGAACTAGAGCTACAGTCTGCATTCTCTCTAGTAATAGACTGTGAATAATTTTGGTTTGCAGTACCTCTTTTTTGCATATTCAATAAACTCCAAGTGTCTGCTCGACTCTCGGACTGGATACAGTCTGTTTCCGCTCTATTATAAACTGCTCCGTTGAGCAGGGGGCCAAAAACTCTATATTTTTGTGGAAGGGAACTTCCTTCTTGCAATGTAGGATGCTCGCTCATCTCCTGGTCTCCGCCATGATGAATAACGGCTGCCGTGATGATGTCATGACGTCTCCTTGATTCCTGCACTTCCCTTTCAAGCAAGGGAGGGCTGTCTTCATTGCCATGGGAACCTCCACTCCATTCTCCAATAAAACCACTTGTCCCAGTGGTTTTAAAAGCTGTCATTTACTTGTTAAAGTTGGAAAAAAGTTACAGGAGTCTGCCAACCTCCCCTTTTAACTCCGTCAGTTTCCTTTTCATAGCACCAAGCTCACCTACCAATGTAGGGCTCATTTCAGCTGCCACATCAAAAGTGTCCAAAGAATCCATGGTCCCCACACCTGATAAGAAAGACAAAAATCAAATGAAGGTGTGTTGGTGCTCAACAGACCAAAACCACAGAAAAAAAATGCACCAAAAGGAACATGGAAAACTCCTTTTAATGAATAAAAGCAAATAAAAGACCAGTATACAGTCCAAATACACAGTGATTCATGTTGAGCGCTTTCATCAATGAATTGACTTTCATCAGAACAAACTGAACCTCACCCCTAAAACATTTAAATACTCTTTCTTAACAAGTAATCAATCAGTATTCCTAAGGAATGCTCAACTCAAACCCACTTTTTAAAGAAACATGAACCCGTTCAACCATAATGAACAAACACAGTAAAATCAGTACACTGATTTAAATTTTTTTCTTGCATAATATTAAACCCCCAAAAAACTTGTCTGTATCAAATAAACACTTTCCTTACTATTTCACCCTCTTTATACATGTAAGTAAAATATTAAAACACTTTCCATGTAAAATACATGATTATTTGTAAATTCAAATATGTTATCTTTTATTAGCTTTTTCCTTGAGTACTGAGTAAATGCATAAATGGTCATTGAGACCTGGAGGGAAATTAGCAACTAACCTAAGCTGCCACATGAGTTCTGTCTTGCTCAAGAGGTTCTTTCAGTCACCCCCTCACATCAATGTTGACCGTATCTATTATTCCAAATTTAAAACCTGTGTATCCCCACACAGTTTACGCTGTGTCTGTAAAGAGCATTAGTCTCCTTTTTATTTTTTATTTAATAAAAATGTTCATAAATTCTGCATTTTAAAGCCCTCTTGGTTTTTCCAATGTAAAACCCTGGGCAGGTGTTACAAAGTGCAATATACATTATTCTGTTTGTGTAGCAACTGCCTTTTCTAAAGTGCAGAACACTATTTAAACTGCTGTTCAATGTTAAGAATAGAACCTGCAGTATGTATCCACATTGAGAACATAGGACACATGGCTTAGTACTTTCCTCAATGTAACCCTGCCCCACTAAGTGACTTTCTAAGTTTACTTTGATATTTTTACCCACTTTTGTGGAAAATATGGGTTTTTCACCCACCTTCCTATATATTTCGCTATTCATTGTAAATATTCCCCAATCTTCATATAGAATATGTTTAATCCTATTAGAAAAGGGACTGTGTTGAATAATGAATGCCTTACTATAGTTGTTCGCCTGCATGCCAGTGATAGTATCAGTTCCAAGTTCTCTACAACCATTGTCTCACCCACCCCTAAAGTATTCTTCACTGGATCATATTCTGATTTCACCACAACTCAGAAGGGGTTTGTATTTCTTTCCCCATTCATCAGAAATTTCTTTAATGATAGGTTCAACGGAATGGGGTGGATATCCTCTTTCGAAGATCATGTTCCTCACCAGCTCTAGCCCTACAATAACATCTTCCCTTTCTGAAGTCAACCTGGCTACTCTAATTGCCTGACCTTTAACTATGCTTTTTTTCTGTTTTTGAGGATGATGACTGTGAAAATGCAAGTAGCTATTGCAAAAGGTAGGCTTGCAGTACACATTAAATGTAAAGCTACCAGGAATTCTGGAGACCTTTACATCTAAATGACTAATTTCAAGATCTTGGGTCTCATATGTAAATCTCAAAAAGTTTGTGCTGTTTATATACCAAATAATTTCACTATTAACGTTTTTAAGTAATATATATTTATGAGGGTAATGAATATTCATGAATATTTGAGAATGATTCGATAGTTTGAATTAATTGAAACTGTTTTTATTGGTTAATAGTGAAATTATTTGGTATATAAAGTGGTAATTTTTGTTTTTAAAGGTATCTGATGAAGTCCTAATGTGTTGGGACGAAAACGCAGTTTGTTAATAAAAGAGCGTTAATATATTCAGTGCTGGACTTGAACTCATTCATATTCATTCACGGCAACGTTTTTGGACTGAGATTGTGGCAGTTTTACTTCCTATACAACTCTTTTGTGGATTATTGGTTTTTTAGAGTTGTATCACTCCTTTTTTGGATTATTGGTTGTTTTTGAGTGAGGAGCTTTACTACACAATTTTCGGTCATGGCTTCGGAGGGGCAAGAGGAAACGGGACAAGCCAGGAAGCTCATAGGACAGTTAACAGAATTAATCGACTTGCTCACACCCCTTTGCAAAAGCCTACTTCCTGGTAAGACGAATTGTGATTCTGATGTGGAGATACTGGAAGCGGATAGTGGCCCAGCTATTAAAAGGAAAAGGGAGCTTATTGGTGAAGGATTCCTAACCAGCGACCTTGGAGACAAGCAACCCACATCTTTTGATCCGAGGCGAACGCCAAGAGTTTTACAGCCGGAAGTAGAAGCAAGTACTACGGCTAACAGTTTTTTGGACGGAGGGGCTAGACCGAAGTCTTATAATAAAACAGGTACAGTTAAAACAAACAATACTAATATACTAGAATGGTTGAAAAAAGAATATCATTTTCAACTGGACAATAATAATGACTGTAACAAATTCCCTGATGGGGAATCATATGCTACTAAATTAGACAGAATGTATAAGTTAATGTTGCAGTATAGGACACTTATCATTGAAAATGGATATTTAAATGAATGTTTAATAAAAGAAATTGTCCCTAAGGGACTAAGGGTATATAAATACCCTAATAATGTTCAAGTTGGCTCTATATTTCATTTGAGTTTAATTAAAGTATTCAACAGGTGTGGATTGGACATTGTCCAATTGATTATTGAAGAAAAGGCTAGAAATATAATTATGATTAAGGAAATTAATGAGTTGGATACATGTATTAAAAATTATCTAATTTATGACATTAATGAGGAAAAGGAAAAATATTACAATATTAGAAGAGAAGTTGATGTTAAATGTGAAGTGATTTTAAATCATAAAATGGGGAAACTAAATAGAGATTTGAAAGAATATGCTGAAAATATTAGTTATCCTAAACCAGCATTTTATTATGATAGAAATAGGTCTCAGTTTAACAACAATAAAAAGTATACTGAATTTAAAGAAAAAGAATATGATTATGAAAATGAATTCCCTCCCTTACAAAGAACTGAACAGGAAGTACGTAGATGGAATAGGGAAGGAAATTTCAGAGGAGGGGGGGGAGAAAGGGGAGGGGGAGATTATATTGATGAATACCCCAATCCCTGGTTTGGAAGTAGAAGAGAATGTAGTTGAGATTATTACAGAGAATAATACTAAAAGCACCTATAATGGATTTACCATATATAATTTTAGTGACACGGTATTAAACAAAACACATTTTAGTTTGTTAAGTAAGGGGTTGAAATTCAACCCAGTAAAGAGGGGTGATGTAGTAAACACTATTTTAGACGTTAAAATGTTCATGAGAAAAATTAATTTATCAATACTGGCATCCAGGACAGGCTTCAATAGAAATGATATTGGTTCGGCCCAGTTACTTAGGGGTTCTTTATACAACCCCCCATTAATACCACAAATAAAGAACCTTGAGAATGTGTTGGAAAGAGAAATCAGAAAGGAAGGAGAAAAAAGTAATTCAGGAAGGATGTGTAAAAATCTGGAAGAAGATGAATATAAGTTATTAGGAGAGTTACAAAATAATCCAATGTTAAGACTAATGAAACCTGATAAAGGTGGAGGAATTGTTATCATGGGGAAGAATGATTATGAAGTCAAAATGTTTGAAATTTTAAATGATGAAAATAAATATTCAGTAATTTCAAAGGATGAAATGTTAATAGCCTATAAAAGAATAGACATTCTATTAGAAAATTTGGTTTTAGAGAAAGTGATTGATATCAAAACATTTAAATTTCTGGAAGTTAAAAAACCTAGGGTACCCACGATATTTGGAATACCCAAAATTCATAAAAATCAGAGAGATCCTCCATTTAGACCTATTGTCACAGCAGAGGGAGCAAAAACAGTACCTTTAGCTAAATATGTTGACAATAAGGTGAAACATATATGGGTTAATAATAAAAATATTTTGAGAGATTCTTGGGATTTTTTAAGGATGTTGACACCAGAAATATATAGTAATGATATTTTATTTGTAACTATAGATATAATTGATTTATTTACTTGCATCCCACATAAGGAAGGAATGGAATATTTTGAAGATAAGGTTTTTGGTGATATACAATTATTACATGAAGAGAAAATTACTATAGTTACATTAATGGACATTATACTTAAAAATAATTTTATAACTTTTAATGGGGAATATTATAAGCAAAAGTCAGGAGTGTCTATGGGGGCGGCATGTGCCCCCACCTTCGCCAATATTGTTCTCTCTAAATGGGAGGAAAAATATGTTATACATTCTATTTATAGTAAATATTGGAAACTCTATTTCAGATTCCTTGATGATATTATTATTTTTTGGATAGGGGGTGAAGAAAAGTTTTTAGAGTTTATGGAATATATTGGCTCCACCACTAATTTTTTGAATTTTACATATGTTATGAATAATGAAAGAATTAACTATTTGGATGTGGAAATTTCAAAGCAAAATAATCAATTTGAGACTAGAGTATATAGAAAACACACATATGTAAATTCTTTTCTCCACTATGATAGTTCTCATCCTCCACATTGTAAGAAAAATATAATAAAAGGGCAATTTGTGAGAGGATCGAGGATGACGAGTGGAGAGATAGATTTTTATGAAGAATGTAATAAATTAGAAATGATGTTTATGGAGAGAGGTTATCCGCAGGAAATGGTCAAAGAGATTAGAAAAGAAGTGGAGGTAGGTAGACTGACTAAATTTCAACCTATAAAAGGACAAATGGAAATTGAAAAAGTGAGTGAAGTCAGACTAGGAATGAATGAAGAACCACTTAAAATGAGACTAGTTGTTGAATTTAATAATTTTAATAAAAATATAAAAAAAGTACTCATGAAAGAATGGGATAAATTTGTATTGTTTTCGGATATGGATGAAATAAAGAAAATGGAACCTAATATTACTTATAGGAATCCACCTAATATTAGGAAAAAATTAGAAGGATTAAATAAATATAATATAGGTAATAATAGGATAGGAACATTAAAATGTGGAAAATGTTCCCAATGTGTATACGTTATGAATCAGAAAGAAGTATATATAGAAAGTAGAAATAAAAACATAATAAATAAGGATTTATATACGTGTAGTACAAAGGGAGTAGTATACATTTCTATCTGCCAACAATGTAAGGCATTTTATATTGGCAAAATGGAAAGAGTGTTCCGGAGACGCATATACAAACACTTATATGATATCAGTAGAGCCAGAGAAACAAATGCACTTTATAAACATTCAAAAATGTGTGAAGGAGCCAATTATTTATTCTTTGTGTTAGAACAGGTAAAACCTGATTATAGAGGAGGTCCATGGGAAATAAAACTAGAAGGTAGAGAATTGTGGTGGCAGGTTTTCCTTGATGCCAGTAGGACACCTGGGTTAAATGAAACTATTTCCATAGGACCTTTGTTAAAATTAAAACACAATAAAGTATAGTTATTTTAATAACAAAATTTTTAATAAATTGGTATATATATATATTTATTATATTAAATTATTGTTTTTTATTTTTTAAAATAATTATTTAATATTTAATATTTATAAATATAGATTTATATTTGTACTTATTTTAATGAACATTATTTATTAGTGTAAAATTTATATATGGTTTGTCAATGGAAGGTGCTTTTATGAATTTAGGTGCTTTATTGGTTTTAAACACTAGAGGGAGACCTATCAATGGAAAAAATACATTCATTTTAAACATATGTAGTTAGACCCATAATAAGTGTATAAATTACGTTTTTTAAATGAAGTTTGCATTTTTTAACTCATAAATGTCATAAATACACATAATTTATTTAATAAATGTTTTAAGGAAGGTTTGAAATAAAAACACGTTTTTAAGTAATATATATTTATGAGGGTAATGAATATTCATGAATATTTGAGAATGATTCGATAGTTTGAATTAATTGAAACTGTTTTTATTGGTTAATAGTGAAATTATTTGGTATATAAAGTGGTAATTTTTGTTTTTAAAGGTATCTGATGAAGTCCTAATGTGTTGGGACGAAAACGCAGTTTGTTAATAAAAGAGCGTTAATAAATTCAGTGCTGGACTTGAACTCATTCATATTCATTCACGGCAACGTTTTTGGACTGAGATTGTGGCAGTTTTACTTCCTATATAACTCTTTTGTGGATTTCAGAATACTGTATTGTTCTATTTTCCTAATGCTAGCAAAATCATCTGTTTCTCAGTGTATGAACAAGGTCATTCACTGAGCTGACCAGAAGCAAAGTCAGAAAGTACATGCAATTATTTTCAAGCCTGTAGCAGAATAAATGGGTTAACCCTTTTAGGCTTCTAATGCAGCAAGCATAATGCTAAAACATATATGAATACATATTTTACTATATATGTGAATACATATTTTTCTTACATTTCCCCCCTATTAACACTTTTATTCTCTTCAAAAGCATAAACAGTTAATTTCTTCTCCCAACCTCTTCCACGTGGGATTTGCGGTTAGGTGAGTCATTTAGTTTAAACTTCTGAAAGCATTTCATTTTCCAGCAATTTATCAACTTCAGTGTTTTGATACAAGGTTTCAGATACTGACATGTCTATCAATTCTTTAATCAGTTTTTTCATGCAGGGTATGCCACAACACGCACTCACTCCCAACAGGAGTATCCCCACACAGACAGCTATTAATATGTTCATTATGAAGGTACCCCACCCCCCAAACAGATTCTGGAAAAAGTCCGTCAGTGGGTTGGGGCCTGGTTTGGTCATGGCTGACACTTGCTGTATCACCTCAAGGTGGTCGTTTATCTCATGTTGATAATCAGGTATATACGCACAACACTCTTCTTTGATTAAAGCGCACGTACCACCTCTTGCTGCTAGGGTGAAGTCGAGAGCCATACGGTTCTGGAGCACTACAGTTCTCATAGGATTCAGTTCATCAGTTATCAATTCAAAAGCAGAAAAAGTTGCATTACTCATTACTTCGAGAAATTTAGACAGTTTTCGCAGTTCCCAAATCGATTTTGCTGCTCCATATGCTGGTAATATGCCTGCCCACGATATGACAGCATCACTCAAGTCCATGTGCATCAGCTTGGTATCCACAGTACGATGGTCTTTCCAGCCCGCCTCGATCCGTCCCACTGGATTCTCAGGCTTTACGACAGCTTTCTTGGCTACATCTCGGGTATTTCGAATATTTCCCTGAGGCAAGACAGCAGTGTGTCGTATGGCCAGAACCAGGTACCCCAAAAAACAACTGCCGGACCAATTCTCAGGTAACCATTTATATGCTTTCTTACCAAACACAAAATAACAATCCTCTACCTTAGTAGTTACTTTACTATGAAATGGCTGCCCTGCATGAAACATTTTCCTATCTATTACAGACAGTTGCTTAAAAAGAACAGAATTACGTTGCACTTTATCAATAGTCTTCTGCATAGACTCAAGAAATTAGTCATAATTCGAATAACAAACTGTATCCATTCTGTTTGCTTTGGTATAACATTTGTAATGTACAGTCACATTGCACCTGCCTCAACCCACTTGAATTGTGTCATTCTTATAAAAACATACAATTCCCTTTTGTGCCACAGGCAAATACAGTGCTACCTTATCATGTGCTTTGATAGCTACAGTCTCATAAACCAAATTTTCCCAGGTCTCATTGACCCCTAGGGGGACTCCAGTCATTAATAACCCCCCGTATGCTATTGGTATGGCTGTGCAAATCCAGCAATTTGAAACATTAAAAGTCTCAGCATACACAAGTGTAATTGCCTGATAAGTGTTAAAGTTTGGGTGCCAGTCTATGGTCGGCTCATCACGTTTATTCACTTCAGCTGGTGTGGCCGAAAAAAGGATGGGCCACAGCAAAAAGATTATTGTTGTCACTACAATTAACAGGATAACCATGCAATACTTCTGGGGTTGTTCTGCATTCCTGTTTGCTCTAGATTTTGTCATGTTTAGTCTTTCTGTGAAACAGCAAGATTTTTATCTATCTCAAAGTTTTTGCAAAGTTTACAGTCTGTCAAATGAATCCAAGAAGATTTCTCACCGATCTTGATTGCTGTGGGTGTCGACAAGAGGACCTAGTAAGGTCCCTCCCACTTTGACGAGATCCAATTCTTCCGCTTGAGAATCTTCACCCAGACCCAGTCGCCTGGGGCTACTGTCGCTTCCAATGGTTGATTTGGCTCTTTACCTGAAACAGAAGACTGCAAAAGATGTTTAGAGTTCAGCATACATCCCATATATCTTGCTAGTGTACAGTCTGCTTCCTGGTCCGTGGGCATGAGAGATTTCCAATGAGGGGTATAGTATGCCCTCCCAAATATTATCTCAAAAGGGGTCAATCCTTTCGCATTCGGAACAGTTCTCATGCTCAACAGTGCCAGGGGCAGGCAGTACACCCAATTCTTTTGTGAATCTGACATCAACTTCCTAAGCTTGTTCTTTAAAATCCCATTGTGCCTCTCCACCAACCCTGCAGATTGAGGATGATATGCACAATGGTTTTTCAAAGAATTTCCAAAATATCTACTGAGTTGCTGTATAGTTTGATTTAAGAAATGTGTGCCATTGTCACTGTAGATCCTCTCCGGTATACCAAATCTAGGAATAATCTCTTTAACCAGAGCCTTTGCAACTGTAGCTGCATCTGGATTTTTAGTTGGAAAGGCTTCCACCCATTTGGAAAACATATCTACAATGACAAGGCAGTAACGTTTATTTTCACATTTACTCAATTCTATGAAATCCATACAAATAGTGTGAAATGGATATGGTGGTGTAGGGAAACTCCCTTGCTTGGGTTTTAACGCCCCCTGTGCATGATGTTTGTTACAAGTGTGGCATGATAAACAAAATTTTTTTGTATAGTTTGTAAATCCGTATGTAGTGAATACCCGGTTGGCTAACTGTACCATCCCCCCTGTTGAGACATGGCATTGCCCATGGCTCAACAAAGCTGCATATCTAAACAAATTAGATGGCAACATTGGTTTTCCTTCTTTGGAGATATACAGTCCTTCCTTGAGGAGTGCTCCTCGCCTTACTCACTTCTATTTTTCTGCCTGTGTAGTAAGTGTTTGCAATGTTTTTAACATTTCTAAGTCTAAAATCTCAGAAGGTTGTAATTCCCCATTCAAAAGAAATGCTTCTGAGGCTGCTTGCTTTTCAGCTGTGTCAGCTCTTGCATTGCCTTTTGAAATCCTATCTTGTTGCTTGGTATGAGCTATGCATTTACAAATAGCTACTTTCTGAGGTAACTGAATTGATTCTAACAAATCTAAAATAAACTGTGCATGATTAATCGGTTTGCCAGTAGATGTCACCATTCCTCGATTTTTCCACTGTTGCGCAAAAACATGTACAGTAGAAAAAGCATACTGGCTGTCTGTAAAAATGTTCACACATTTACCCTTTGCCAAGGTACATGCTAGTGTCAAGGCAATCAATTCCGCTGCTTGTGCAGATAAGCTATGTGGTAAAGGTTTTGCTTCTATAATTTCAGTATCAGAAACTACTGCATATCCTGTTAGGTTCCGTCCTGTAGGACCCTTTCTGCATGAGCCGTCCACATAATATGTCACCTTGGCATCATCCAAGGGAACATCCGTGAGATCTTTTCTGGGCAGTGTCTTTTGCTCAATTACCTGCAGGCAGCTGTGCGGTGTGCCATCTGCAGGAGTTGGAAGCAAGGTAGATGGATTCAAAGTTGTACAGCATTCAATTATCATGTGAGGTTGGCTCAACAAAATAGTCATACAGGATAGATGCCTAGCAGGGGAAAGATATGCTATCTTCTCTTGCAGTAAAATAATCGCGACTGCATGAGGCACTCTCAATGTGAGAGGGTGGAATAATACTACTGAGGCCGAAGCCTGCACTGCCATTGTGGCTGCAACTACTGCTTGTACCCAGTGGGGCAAAGACCGTGCCACTGGGTCCAGTTGTGATGAATAGTAAGCAATGGGGCATTGCTTGTCCCCATGTTGTTGTGTCAATACTGACGTCATATAACCTTGCTTACAATCTATGGTTTGGAAGAAACGTTTATGATAGTTTGGTAATCCTAAAACTAATGAGGATGCTATCAACTGTTTCAGTTTACAAAAAGCTAATTCTACTTCTGGTGCCCATTGTATCAAATCTTTTGCTGCCATAGGCTTCTTAAAAATCATGTTGGTTAATGGTGCAGATTCCAAAGCATAGTTTGGGATCCAGCTCCGACAAAAATTAGTCGTGCCAAGAAAAGACATCATTTCCTTCTTGGTTGTGGATTTTGGTGCTTGTAAGATTGCTATTTTTCTGTCTTCATCTAATGTCCTACCCTCTTTGGATATTACATATCCAAGGTACTTAACTTGTTTTCTCCAAAGCTGCAATTTATCTTTGCTTACTTTGTGTCCTTCAGCGACTAAGAATTTCAATAATGCTATAGTGTCTTCCTTACAATCTTGCTGGGTGGGGGCTGCCAGCAGGATGTCATCAACATAAAGTAAAATCTGACTACCTTTCGGTGGGGTAAACCCCGCCAAGCTACTTGCCATCTCTTGTGAGAATATCGTTGGACTTTCACAATATCCCTGTGGTAGTTGCGTATATGTATACCGTTTCCCCTGAAATGTAAATGCAAACCAATACTGGCTGTCAGGGTGTATCTGTATTGAAAAGAACGCATTGCTAATATCTACCACAGAAAAATATTTTTGTTGAGGCTTTAGATCATTTAATAGGGTGTGTGGATCTGGCACCATGGGTGCCCTTGATATTACTGCGTCATTTACAGCTTGCAAATCTTGGACCATACGCCATTCTCCATTTGCTTTCTTAACCGGGAATAAGGGTGTGTTACATGGTGAATCAGGAGATTCCACCAGTATTCCTTCCTTAAGTAAAGCTGCTATGATAGGTTTAATACCTGCTTCTGCATCTTTTCTTAAGGGGTACTGCCTTTTTTGTGGTCTAAATGCTGACTTTGGCGTGATGGTAACTGGTCCTGCTGTACGAATAACTCCTACATCTGATTTCCCTGTTGACCAGAGAGTCTCTGGTATGTCTAATAAAGCTTTTACTTCCTCTTCTAATAAAAGTGCTTCTCAGCTGTCCCTGCTTGACTGCAAGTGTACAGCTGGGTGTGTCTGTGTTATCCAATTCAATTTCTGTCTTTGTACTCCTTGTTCTGGTAGTTCTGACTCTGTCTGCTTTTCCCATTTTGTGACTTTTTCTCCTAGATCTGCCCATTTCATACTCTTGTCCTTAGTTAAACTAACAAGTGGTAATCGATTTGATTTATACAGTGCAAAGAACTCCTGGGGCAATAAACAGCTAACTACACTGTTCCCTTTCATGTCCCAGTACAGATTACGCAATACTAATCTGTTTGCATGTTTTTTAAACAAATCTTGCTCATATTCTTTGTCAGGTCCTGGTGTATTACAATAATACAGAGTACAGTGCAACAGATGTTGTATGTCAATGCAAAGGGAGGGGAACTTACTGATAGCTACATTCATTAACTCTCCAGTTATTGCCCCAGGACCAGTCGTAACTAAGTCCTGGCTGTACCAATAAAATGTTTCACCCTCTGATTGCACTGCAAAAGTATTAATTTGTCGCTGTGCTTCCATACCCTGCATGGTTGGGACTACTACTATGCCAAATAGTTGCATAAGGTCTCTGCCCAAAAGGTTCACTGGGCATTTCGCAGAAACAACAATTTTACTTTTCTGGGTTAATCCTGAAACAGGATCTGTTATTGCAATATTATGGGAGAGAGGCTCCCGATACAGCTGTCCATTAGCTGCTTTCACTAATATGTAATCATGTGACTCTGAATTCTCCGGTAATTTGGAGGGGTGTACCAGGGTTCGTGATGCCCCTGAGTCACACAGGAATTTGACTTCCCTCCCCTCTACCAGGAGCGTAACTTCTGGTTTCGTGTCAGCCAAATAGAGCTCCAAGCTCAATAAGGCTAGGTCTAATATTTCATTGTCTTCACTATCGGTAGCTTCCTGCACTTCCTCCATTTCTCCTAACATATTCTCTGCTCTGTCTATCACATTCTCATTTGTCCCTTCTTTGTTATTCCTATCTAGTGATTCTTGACTATCATATAGTCAGTCCTCACCCTCTTCATTCTTATACTTCATTGCTGCCTTCTTATTTTTCTTGCAATCCCTTGCCATATGTCCCTTTTTACTGCATTTGAAACATTCACCCCTTTTCTTTCGCCCTTCAAAGTCCTCTGATCGCTGATCAGATTGTTTGTTTCCCTGGGCATTCGTCTTGCCCTTCTTTCCGGACTGTACTAAATAAATTTCTTCGTCATCTACAGCAAATACTTGGGCTTTCTTTTTCTTTTTGTTATTAAAATGCCTTTCGGCATGCCTAGCATATTCAAGCAGTGACTGTAATCTGCTTGTACGATGGTCTATCATATGCTTCGTAATAAAACTACTTATGGGTGCAATACTGCCTTTTAAAAATGCATTCTTTAACTGCTGCTCATATGGGGAATCTTGTGTCTGGTCTTCAGGAATCTGCAGTCCACAATGATTATTAAAACATTCTAATAATCTGGCATAATACCTATCAACAGTTAGACCTTCTTGTTGGATGCATTGATTAATGCAAGTCCAGTCTGCCCTAGGCTTCCATTTCTCAGAGATTCGGTCTGTTAGACCTTTCACTCTGTTGTCTAACTCTGCGCTGCTATGTGGGAGGGGCTTAAGCACAGCGTCACGGGGATTCCAGTTGCCACTGATCATGTGCCAATCTGGTACTATTATTTGTCTGACTATTTTTCTACTTCCTCTCCGTTTAAGTGATAACTTAACCTCATACCTTCCAAGTCTTCCAAAAACTTTCTAAAATTAACTTTTGGATGGGGAATTCCCTCTGTGGCTTTCCAGATATCTTCTGGTGTCCACGGTCTGTATACTAGGAGAGTTGGGTCCTTCCCTTCTTGCCTGCCTAAGGATTTGGTACTTCTATGAGTGGGCATATCTCCTCTTCACTCATAGATCGCGAATTTTTATTTATTTGATATAACTCAATATCCCCTCTCAAATTGCTTGTTCGAGACCTAGTCTCGACAGGATCTCTGACAAACGGCTCTGCTTTTATAACACCTCTACCTGACGGAACAGCAGGGTATCGTGGGGGTGGACCTGCCTGTTCACTCACTTCATATTCTGGCAAGGGAAGCGGAGGGGGAGGAGGGGCTGATGCTATAACCAAGTTATTATCCTCTTTATCTAAAAACATTGCTTTTGAGTTCTTATTTATTTGTTCCCTTCGGTTCGCTTCCTCAATCCACCTGTGTGCCTGAGTAATTCCTAATTTGTGCTGTCTTTTTACCTGCCCTTTGGAATCAGTTTTGAGTTGTTTTAAAAGTTTGGCAAATGAGTATTTTTCTAGTTTACCATCAAATTCATATTTAGTAACCCACTTCGTGTAGTACTTAATGTTATCGGCACGTCGTGACTGCATGTATTCTGCATCTTCGGTTAACAACGGATTTTGGGGCCGTTTTGTACACTTATTACCCATTTCGTCCTAACCTTATAAATGTTACGTAACCCTTCTTATTTTTAATGTGGTACCACGAAGATTTTATAGTCCCTTCAGACTACCTGCCTACTTATTCTGTTTCCCTGATCTATGACAAGATAGCAATTTTTCTGTCCCTGGATTTACACAAAAATCCTGACTAAACAAATACAATCAAGTCTCTGATCAAAAACAGAAAGAAGTAGAATCACCTTACCTGAACCTCAGCAATTGATCACCCCGGTCCGATTGAAACCTGCCCGTCAGCCGCAGATCAGAAAGTGGCCGGCCTCTGTTTATACGACAATTCAGTCGGAGGTTTTTTCGAACAAGAAGAACCATTTCGGTAACTTCTTCCGTACGGGTTCAAGCCACCAGGCCTGACTGATCCGGGATAACTGAGAGGTTTCCGGTCAACGAAGGACCAACTTGTCAAAGGAAAAATCAAAGATCAATGCAGCCAAGGTTCAGTTAAGGTTCCATTATTCTTGTACAAGGAGACAAAAATGCAGTTCAGAGATTTGTCTGACATTATACAGGAAATACTTCATTATTATACTATTCTGCAAGCCATTGCCCTCTAAGCTGACGTAGTCAAATATAACTCTAAGCATTGTTCTAAAACAGGTGTTTACTAAGTTTTTCTGCTGATATAACAATTATAAATGTTCCCATGAGAAAGTTTTCTCAAAAACTATGTGTCCTTGCTGACCACCGGTCTGTAACGATTTGGTGTTACAATTCGTGATTCTTTCTTACTTCGAACACAAAGCATATACTGATTACAGCCTTTAGTTTTATTTAGTTCCTGTACAGCTGCAGTGTTCACTCAACATGAACAAGGTTATTTGCTTAAGTCTAATAACATTTCAGAATACTGTATTGTTCTATTTTCTTAACGCTAGCAAAATCATCTGTTTCTCAGTGTATGAACAAGGTCATTCACTGAGCTGACCAGAAGCAAAGTCAGAAAGTACATGCAATTATTTTCAAGCCTGTAGAAGAATAAATGTGTTAACCCTTTTAGTCTTCTAATGCAGCAAGCATAATGCTAAAACATATATGAATACATATTTTACTATATATGTGAATACATATTTTTCTTACAGTATGCAATGAGTTTCATACGACACTTGTATAGTATAAAAATGTGCAGTTGTTGAAGTCTGCAATGCCTTGTATTGAATTAATTGTGCAAAAGATGTGGTTAGAGATACAATTTTGCAAAATGTGCAGACTATAAAAAAATGCTCATTTGCAACTAAAAAAGACTGCATGCAGTGGAACAGTTCCATGAAGATAGTTTATTTGTAGGCAACAGAGCAATTGAAAGACTGAATGCTAGGCAGTTAAATCAGATTGTTTGAAGCAAGAATTTCAGTTAGGAATCTGTGGAGAAAAGCTAAAAAAAAAGCCATATGTAATGTTTTAAGAAAACACAAGTACAGAATGTTCAGTAGTGCCTGTTCAAGTGTTTGAAGTGTTACATTTGAAAAAAGTACACTAAATCCTTTTTATGTGCAAAATGCTTAAGGATTCAGGTCATCAAGTGGGTTACAAGCAGTTTACATGCAATATAAATATAAGCAATGTAAGATTTAGTAGACATGGCGAAAGGAATTCATGGTAGGCACTTAAGGGAGATGATTTGCTTTATCTGTCTGATGGTTTACTTACTGGTCTAGTTTGTTTTCAGAAGTTTGTCATATTCAATAGACTGCTATCATTTTCTTAGTGTAATTTCTTCAGAGAGTGTTCTATTAGCACTGAGGAGTGAAACTGACTGGAAGTTTTTCAGAATAAAGATAACAAGGGTAGTTTAGAAACATATTTAATTTATCAGCTGAGTGAATAATATGGCTATTGTGGTGATACCTGACAAAATTCATAGATGTATATGTTTTTCAGGACATTAGTAAAGTTAAAAGAAGGAAATACTATCAATGTATTTTTTTCTGTTCTCATGTCAGTTGAACATCTAGTTTCCATTGAATTTTGAATATTACTGTCGCTCAGTGGGACAAGAGCCTATAAAGATACAGCTATTATTCTGGGAGGCTTGATGGGATTCTTCACTTTCCAGCTCTAACCTCTTCTCCAGAAGCTATCATGTGTCCTGACAGATCTAATGGACTTGTTTAGTGTTTTGTTTCTGAGTGTGCATTCCTGCACCTTCCAGGAAAGCTATGGGATGTCACTTAGCAAAACAGCATCCCGGGCCTAGACACTGCACAACATGCACCTGTTTCTCAAGTAGATAAAGGCATGCAAGAGGTCAGACTACCTCCTGTCTCTCAGGATGAACAATTCAGTGTCACATGTTCACCCCCACATTCCCTCATTTGTTCCATCGATGCTGGCTCACTAGTTGATTTGTGGTTATCAGAGACCCTCTCAGTAGTTTATCTCTGTGCAATGGAGCTGGCATGAGAGGATATAGCACAGTGGAAACACAATCAACTTTATACAGTGTACAGTGTTTCTCAACAGTTGATGTTAATCAGTGAGATTGTCAAATAAACCTGATGACTACAGTTCTAAGCTGGGTACATGTGCAGAAACAGCACATTCTTCAGGCTTTCATAATGTATATTGTCAGTGCTTCAAGGAGCGCATTTTTTTCTTCTTTGCCACTTTGATTCTTTGGTCACCAGGTGGTAGAGTATACTCAGAAAATGACCCGATATGGCTGATACTTATATCAATAGGTAGGCATTTATGTATGTATGCATGCATGCATGTATGTATGTATCTATCTGTCTCTCGATACTCATGTGAATTTTTTACCATTAATGATACAATCATTACAAGTATTTTTTTTAAGTTTAAACTGATGATACATATTTTTAAACAAACATTTACATTTTAAAATAGATACAGAATTGTTTTTGATGTACGTTTTATTTGATTTACTGATGACATAATTTTCTGTATTTAGAATACATAAAATTCCACAATTTAAATAAATTGCCAACAACTTAGTACAGAATAATTTTTTAACTTCAAAACCAAGCTTCTGGTTATTTTAATTAGTTGCCGTTTTCTCAATAAAAGAATTAAGTGCTACACATTTTGTGGGTTTTTGATGCATAGTTTCCATGATGAAAATGTGTTTTAAAAGATTGATTCAACCATTGATTAACTTTAAAACTTCAAAGAGAACAAGAATAAGTGTAAAACCAGAATTGTATAACTGAACTGAAAAGAGTTATGTAAGTCATGTTTATGTTCAGAAACATAAAAGGAAATAAGGTGGGGGTCAGTACTGTGATTCAGATACTTCAGAAGATTAACAGTGACATATGATGTTTTTTTTTAGGATTGATTATGATGATGTCAATCATGACTGTCCTATTACCAGCTTTACTGGTGAAAGATGGAACGTTATATTGGAGGAATATTGCAAATGAGTTTTAAAATAATCAAGCAGTTAATGATATAAGTGACAACAGTGACATATTTTGATGTGAGTAATATGGTCATTGTGTAAGCATATATGAGCCACAGTGAAACTGAGTTGTGATTTTTCAAGGGAGCAAATCATTTACATATAGGTTTATTTATTTTCAGAAGGGATATGATGAGATAGAAAAAGACTTGCTAAAACATTATAGCATCATGGAAAACTTCATCATTATATTTATGTTATGCAAGTGGAATTTGACCACAGCCTGTTGCAAAATGCACTTTAGAAGATATTGCAGAGCAAATACATCCAGGTCAAGAAAGCTGCATTTATAGAATTGGGTTTGCAGAAATATGACTTAAGAATGAGTTATGTGATGAAAGCAGATAGATACAATACATATGTTGAATCTATTTACAGAACTAGGTTTGCGGAAATATGACAAGAATGATTTATGTCACCAACACAGATGGATATAGTAGAAATGTTGAGTCTTTCTTGCATGACAGAGCATTGTGAATATCTGCTTGAAGATGACATGCATTTTAAAATGGACATACTACAAATGTCCATGAAAGAAAGGTATGATGAATTTTTTTAGAAATATAGCGAGGACTGTAGAGAAATTCAAATACTTAAAGAAGCTGCTTCCAAAGGCTGGACTAACGGGAGACTGCTGTAAAGAAATAAATACTGTCTTAGTTTTAATTCGTGGACCATAATAGTTGCACACAAGGGACTGTTAAAGCAGCTAAACTCTTGTTTAGCAGTATAGTGGTACAACAGGTATCATACTCACGTTTGGTGTAGAAGTCTGTGGGTTCTCTTCCCACATCACGTAGATGGATTGTTGACAACGAGATGCAGCATAAGGGGGTTGCTGCACTCCTAAGTGTGTCATGCTTTTGATAAGTTATTAAACTGAGGCTCTATATGCCTGAGTTGGTGGCAGGACAGGTGAGTGTAAAAGATCCCATGACACCTATTAAAAAATGTAGGGTTCTTACTTGTTAAACAAAACTTATTTACACATCAATTTTATGTACACATTTACAATATTAAAAATTGTATATACACTTTATACAGTATCAGTTGAATTTGTATTAACGCAGATTTCCCCCTTCACTTTTTTCCATGCCAAAAATGTATTTTCTTTAGAATTTCTGTCTGAACCCATGTGCCATTAAATTTAATTTCATTCAGTCTTTCTGTCCATAATGTCCATGAAACATAAAATATAATTATGTCAATGTTTTCCCATTTATTCTTGCTTTCTTCATTGTAAAACATATTCAATCATATCCATGTTAATGTGTTCTTTATTTGTAAAACCCTCCAACATTTTGTATTTACATATTTCTTCCCATTTTTTTAACTCTGTCACATTTCAAAAACACGTGCTCTGTAGTTTCATATTCACCAAAATAATTATACATTCTGTCTTGTTTTCTTTTATAAGGCATATTTGCCTTGATGGGTAACTTTTGTATAGACAATCTCCACATAAAATCTTTACATTTGGGTTCATAGCAGATAGTTGAACTTCTGCAAGTTTGAACCTCATATGGTCAAGACCATAAGTTTGAATTTGCAGAAGTTTGAGCATTTCAATGAAAATCTCCATAAGGGGAGGTTTCCATTTTGTTCAATGTGGTGCAATCTTGGAGTTGGTATATTTAAGTAGCGGGAGGTGTGGGAGGTGCAGCCCCCTGCTTACAACAGTTTTGTTTTGTTTTCTTTTTTTTTTTTGTTTTTTATCCATAGTCAAAGTTTTTTAACTTCGAATAGGATGGGTCAAACTTTCCGTGTTCAAAGTTATTACATTTTGACTATGTGATATAGACCATTTACATTCATATATATTCTTGTACCTTTTATACCTTAATATTGCTTACTTTTTCTCATTTCTAAATGCTTCCAAGGATTAACATAATAATATTGACCCATGATGATTATATACTATTATTTTCTATGTTTCACTCACATTCAAATTTAATTTCCACTTTAGAATTTTGTGTTGATATTCCATTATCTTTTCATTCATGCTATCCTTTAATCTTTTCCTAATTTTCATTTTTTCCTACATACATAAATATTTATAATATAATATAGATGCTATCAAGTTTTTACATTGTTTTGTATAGCTTGCTAAGGCTCTGTATAAATTCAATGATGCAGCATGCACAGTCAGATTTATTAGACCCAATCCTCCTTGTTCTGCTTTCATATACAAAGTTCCACTTTTAACCGAGTTTAATCTTGACCCTCATATAAATGCAAATAAAATGGACATTATTTCTCTTTCATATTGTGATGGAATCATGTATTTGTTGGCTAAATAGGCTATTCTTCCTATTATGTTGGAATTTATTAAATACACTTTTCTTTCTGTATGACAACCTACATGTTTTTCAAAAATTACGAAAATCTTTTACTTATTGAATTAATTATTCCTATTGTTTCCTTTTATAAACACACACTCCAAATACTATTCCTAATATCTCTATATATCCTTCATTAAATGTTATGTCTCCTATATTACCTTTGAATCCAAAACCTTTACTTTTTTCATCATTTATATATAAATAAACATTATTTAACATTACTTTTACTTTTCTGCTTATTTCTTTCATCCAGTCCTTATCCTTTTACTAATACAATGTCATCTGCATATGTATTCATTATTGTATTTTTGTCCACTATCTTATAACCTGCCATATACATCATTTGATTAACCTTTGTGACTATAGTGTTCATAACCAAAGTGATGATAATACTACTTATTGGACATCCCTATCTTTTTCCACATTCTATCTTTATTTTGTCAGTTATCCATCCGTTCACATTTAGTTTAACATAGGTTCTATCATATGCTGATTTTATTACATGTATTATTATTTCCTGTATTATATGCTTCTAAAATGTCCCATAATGAATTGTATTTTATTTTGTTTAATGTTTTACTTACGTCTCCTGTCATATTTGCTTCTACTTTTTTGTTTATAATATCATGTAATAAATTTTGGCTTCCTTTTCCCTTTCTACCAAACACTGGTTGATCAAGCAATTTATCTATTTTATTTGTCAGTCTCTGAGTTATATTTTGCATGAATATTTTGTAATCTGTATTGTTTAGTATAATTGGTCTCTAGTTCTTTATATCATCTCTTCCCCCTTTTTTTCACAAAAATACTCTAGTGTCTGTATCTTTCTTTAACTATTATACCAAATTTTAACCATTCATTCAATATTTCTACAAATATATGTTTTTTGCCAAATTTCTATGTGTTTATATACATATAATATTTAGTACCATCCCATCCTGTAGCCATATTCCTATTAATTTCCTTTAACATTTCATTTAGTTTCTCCATCATTACATCATTTTCCAAAGTTTCATTTTCTTTTTGAATTAATTTAATAAGATCATATTTTTGAGTACCACTTGTCTCTTTCTTTAAAGATTCTACTATATGCTCATTAATTATCTCACATGTTCCTTGTTATGATATTATTTGATTTCCTTCTTTATTTCTCAGTTCCTTTATTACTTTTTTATTTTCTTTCATGAGTTTATTTAAATACAGTGCTATGGCACAGTGGTGCAGTGGTAGCATTGTCACCTCACAGCAAGAGGTTCTCCAGTTCGAATCTTGGCTGGGGTGCCTTCTGTGTGGAGTCTGCATGTGCTCCCTGTGTTTGTGTGGGTTTTCTCTGGGTGCTTCAGTTTCCTCCAACATTACAAAGACATGCATCTGCAACATTTCTCTCCAGGCCTCCACTGAAAATTGGCTTCATTCCAAGTTGGACTTTCCCAAATAAGCAAACATTAAATAAATACATTTCTTCTTTTTTTCTCTTGCAGACAATATTTTTGTTTATATAACAGGTTATTAATCCTCTTTTGATTTATTTTATATAATTTATTTTCCTTTTTATAAAAAGTCATCTTGTCTTGCAACAATTCTTTAAATATAACTTAAGTTTTTATATTCCATTTTTTCTTTTTATCCTTTTTTCTCTAAGTCTTTCAAGAAATATTCTTTATACTTTTCTTTAAAATTTCTCCACCAACTTGTCCACTTTTTGTAGCATTTCCACATATCCATATAATCGTTCCATAAATTGTTTATTTCTTTCTTATCATCTTGCTTTAAAGCTCTTTCATTTAACTTTTTAATTCCTTTACCTATTCATATATATTCTTCTTTTTCATAGACCTTTACCTATATAGTTAAATGATCTGAAAATCCTGATTTCATTATCCTTTTCTGTTTAATTGTTAAGCTCTCTGATAAAAGAAAATAATCCATTTTCATTTTAATTGCATTTCTTTTATCCATCCAGTGTTTGTTATCCCATAGATATAGTTTGCCACTTCTCATGATTTCATGTAGTATTTTTATATCACTACTTATCTTTTTATTCATTCTTGGACTGTAATTGAAATCTCCAACTAATATATCCATATTTACACTGACATCGTTAAGAACTGTTATAACATTCTCTCTTTTTGTTTTTTTTGTAACATATGCGTACATAGCAATCATCCTATATACATTTGTATTTCATCTTATATCTATTATTGTTATTTGTCCTAGCTTAAAAATAGTTACATCTAATATTTTAATATTTTCTTCACATAATATACATATACCAGAATGTACATCTTTTCCCATATTCCAAATGATTGGTCCTCCTCCCCATATTTTTTTCTGTTTGTAGTCTTTCTTCCTCTGTCAGTAATCTTATGTCTTCTAATATAAAAATCTGAGCATGTAATACAGCACACCATTCTAGAATACCTAGTCTTCTTTGCTTTTATACTATTAATATTCAAAGCTAAGATTTTCACTTTTGGAATGGAATAGTTCTAACATTTTTCATCCATTGCCTTTGTCTTTTCTTTTGATATTACACTTTTAAACTTTCTTTTCCTTTCTCTTACTCTTTTTCCTATTAAATTATTTTTTCCTCTTACTACCTACCAATTTGCATAATTATTTTTACTTGTATCATTTAAATCTGCTTCCTTTGCTTTCTTGCCTTCTTTTATGTATATTATAATGTCTTTATTTTCTTGTTCATCACTTTATTTTTCTAGATTATTATTAATGTCTGTATTTTCTACTAACTTCTGTGTTTCTTCTTTTTCTACAGCCTGTATGTCCTCATCACTTTCGAACCAAACATGTCTGTTTTGCTGCATTTCTTGCATTTCATATCACATTTCTTGGCTTCATGACCTGTTTTGCCACACATAAAACATTTTCTTTTGTCACATTCACTTATTAAATGACTGTCTTTACCACATAAAAAATACATGTTTTAGGCTGACCTGTGTATTTTACATAACCTCTACTTCCACAAACATTAATTATACTCAGAATATGTATAATATTATAATTTTGCATATTCAATATAACCCCACATTCCCACCCACCAGTCCACAAGCCTCTTTCATCATATATCTTTGTTGTATCCAAAATATCTTTGCATATTGTAAATAAATGTTCCTTTAAGTCTTTTGCTTCTACTTCTGTTCTAAATTGAATTAATATTCTCTTTTTATTTCTCTGTGAAATATCTGTATTACATAGTCTGACCATGGATTAATATTCTTTTTCTTTTTATATTTTACTAAAAATTTTCCATGGTTTGTCCAGTTTCAAAGATTATGTCACAAAATGTCTCTCTATTGATTAAAATGAATGGTCTTACCTCAGTGGGTGCGACACTCAATGGTGGAATCACAGAGTCCCACATTTCATACCTTTCCAGTCCTTGCTTTCTCATGTTGTTTATTCATACTGTATATTTCTTTTTTGTCTCATTCAGCTCCTTGGTTTTCTTCTCTCCTTCTTGTACTTTCTGTACATGCAATCCCTTTCCTGCTGTTTCTTGTATCATTTCCACTTGAATTTTTTCCATTGATTCTCCCTAGGACACCTCTATCTTGCTTTCAGGTTCACTTTGATTTATAAGATCCTTTAAATAATCAGCCCACAACCCTCCAGACTGAAGGGCTGTAATAATAACTCCCTGCTGGCTTTCTCCTTCTCCTTTGAACAACCTCTGCTGAAACATATCTTCTGAATCTGCACTTGCTCCATCAATATAATTCCTCTCCTTCACCTTCAGTATAAACAAGTTCTTCACTTCTTCTGAGTTCCTTAGCTGCCTTTCACATGGCTCAGCTGTCTCCATACTCAAATTATTTTCCTCCAAATCTCAGTTATTTTTGTTAACTCCTGCCATATTGTTCCCTTTTGATTCTGGACCACCTACATGCCTGGAATGGAAACAGGAAGCCAAGCTTGTTACACTCAAACACTTCCCCCTATGCCAAGGAGTATGGGAAGTTCCCTGATGCCCTGGCCAAGTTTCTCCTAGTAGTATAAATACCAACTTGAGTCTCCTCTGAAACAAGGCTGCAAATCTAGTCAGACAACCCAGTCAAAAAAGGATAAATAAACATTGCTAATCAGCTGAGCAGGAGAGAAAATTTGATAGGCATAGGCATGTATAAAGAAAAAAATGGTGATGCATTATTTTGGCCACATGTGCATATATAATGAAGAAAGTGGTGCAAAACAATGCTTTTAAATTTTGTTTCATAAATATTCCAAGTGAAGCTGCAGTACTTTATTCATTTTCAGGCAGACCATAGACCAAGAATGGGCATTTTTCATTACCTACAGAATCTATATCTACACTGTGTTTACTACTATTTGGTATTGTGATGCAGGGTATAATAAGTCCATGTATAATATTTTTATGACATGAGGTTGTATTAGACAATTGTCAAAAATAGTGTGTATAGGTTTACTAAGTATAATATATTTTAAACAAAGTGGAAACTTAAGATTTTGTACAGTCTTCCTGTTATGCACAGTTTAATGCTTAAGATGAAAGAACTGTACTGATTATAAAACTTCTAATGAAGACGTTGCAGAGCTTCTATTTTGACTGTTGTGGATCATTTCACCTAGCCAGCTGTATATCTTTCCATAACGATAAAGGATTGCGATAATGTCCAGGGAGATGTTATCCAATGAAACACTCATAGAAGTATTGTCACAATCAGAAGATAACATTTGAATCATAATTTCTTTCAGCTAGGGATGAGACTCCAAGCATATCCTTAATAGCTAATTAGACACAGAAAACATCCTGCTCCTATCCCCAAATATTCGGGATAAGTAAGACCGCTAAAAAAATTTGTAAACATTTTGTTTACAAGATGGGTAAGAATTTGAAATATCTATTTGAAAACAGCCCTATAAGTGAATTCAACAATATGAAACATACTAGCAAATGTGGTGCTTGTGGCCAATGCAGTTACATATATACAGACAACACTATAGTCTTAGAGAACTACAACAAAACTATAATCAGACCAGTACATGGTAACTGTCTTACCAGTATGATTATATATATTGCTAAGTGCAATATATGTCCAGCTTATTATATTGGTAGGACTGAAAGACAATTTAAGAAAAGAATATATTCTCATTTATACAGCATTAAAACCAAGGATGGAAGAAACGCTTTATTCAAACACACAAATGCTGCAGGTACAGAACACACTTTCAAGTTTGCCATTTTAGAGAAAATAAAACCTAACCCGAGAGGGGGTAATACAAAGAATTGGTTGGCATTCAAAGAATATTGGTGGCAAATCTTTACAGATGCCATGACTTGGCCTGGAATTAACGATTATATCACAGTTAAACCACTATTGATGGTTAAGGATTAATGTCTATATGTCCTAATAATAATAATTTTTTATGGTGGCAACAAGCAATTAATTGCAGATTTATTATTAGATATGACACATCAGTCTTTATGACCCAATTGCTATCACATTATGTATATTTAGGACTGTGGTTAATTTTTATAAGACAATTTATAATATAACAGCGTATAATATTATGACATTATATGGAGTTTTAGGTAGAAACCATGTGTATTATTCACATTAAGGTATACATTTTTACAAAAACATTAGTATGTGATATCTTTTATTTTTATAAGAATATATAGTGAAATTATTTTTTACTATTATTGTAAAGATTTTAAGGGACTGTATATTATTATGCTTTTACGATAAGTTAGGTATTGAATACTGTTGTTTTAATTAGTTAAGAATTTTGGCGCCATTACATGTATTTAAACAGTGATTGGTGAACATTCTAATTGTTCTGAAGAAGCTCGAGTGTATCGAGTGAAAGCGCTCAACGTTTTTTGTACAAGAATAAATACTGCTATTTTCTACAGTCCTGGAATACTTTTGTCAACTTAAAAGTGACTTTTTATTTTCATTTGTATTTGCTGATTGAAGTTTCGTTCTAACCTATGGTTGGTTATTTATCTGCTTCTACTAGCTTTGGATTTAGTTCCATCTGCCTACGAGTGTGTTCAGTGCTTTGCCCTTACTGTTTCTACATTTTTGAGTACTTTTCGCTGTGTTCAGATGTCGACCATGGATCACGTTCGTAGCCCTGGCAGTAACTCACCAATTACAAGCAGCAGCGAAATAGCGGATATCCGGGCTGAGGTATCAGCGTTGCGAGGTGAGATAACAAAGCTGATGGAACTGTTTATGTCTAGAGAAGCGTTGTTTTATCGTGAACCGGCTGGGAACCCAGAGGATCACAACAACCTTTCTGAAACCAATGGAGCTCGTATGGGGACTAACTCTAAAGTGCACCTCAATAGTATGGACATTTTATCTTCATCGTCGCCAGGTCTACCGAATGGTCAGATTTGTCGTACGCAGGGAAGGGATATGATTGATCTATCGGAAAATGCAGGCAAGTGTGACATTAATGTAACTGCACTGGATGATTTCACGTTTGATTTTTCATTTGGGCGTTTAACGGAAGAAGCCAAGCGGACAGGCACACGCCCAAAATCTAGCCAGGTAACTAAAACAAAAACTTATGGTCAAATTGCGGCAAAAAACAGCAGTGGAACTAGCACTAGACATATACCTTTAAATCAAGGAGTCAGTGATCCAATTAATAAATCGACAAATAATATACATAAACTTAAAGATTTTGTAGACAATGACTGCAAGTTTGATTTTGCTAACGATGCGCCTACTCACTATAAAGGCCTGAATAGAAATGGGACATTGAAGGAAATGATTTTTTCGTTTGGAAAAATGTTGAACACTATCAATGCAATTAAATTAGATAATGCCTACTTAAATCAATGTTTATGTTTGAAGATAGTGCCCATGGGCTTAAGATTTTTTAAAATTCCTATGGGTGTGGAACTTACTCATAGAATTGTTGCAGAATTTAACACACTGTTTGATTCATTTGGTTCACAATATATGAAGGCACTTATAAAACTAAATGATGAAAAATTGTGCAAATGTATCAATGACATAGAACATTTGAGCCAAACTATTATACATGATTCTACATTTCCAGAGTGGAACAGTTTGTACTCTAAACAATTTGACATAGCACATGATAGAGCACAAAAGGCATTTGACAAGAAAAATAAAAAACTGAGTAGAGATAAAGCACAGTATGAATCACTTGAAGCTTATAAATGGAATATCAAAGGTGAAACACAGTATAGGAGAAGAACAGACTATGAACAGGTCGATGAAGGAAATAGTTATTACAAGAACATCAATACTACACAGGAAAACATTCCACATAGAGGTCATTATAGGAAAGAGGGGGATTTTTTTCAGGTACAAAGGAAAGCATATTCAGCAAAATGGAATCAAGGGGGGAGGTGGAAGAAAAAATACTAACTAAATCAGTGAAGAATGCACCACACTCCCCACCTGTTGTTGATTCCAACACTATCAGTGCTGTTGCCACACAGGATATTTTACAAGATGGAGCGGTACACACATTTAATAATTTTAAGATCTTCAATTACAGTAACATCAAGTTGGAAACAGTTCATTTTTCCCTTCTTTCCAAAGGGTTAAAATTTATACCTACGAGTTCCTTTAATGTAGTAGACAGCATAAGTGAATTGAAATTATTCACAAGGAAGTTAAATTTAGCTATGCAGTTTAAAAACAAAAATGAGTTATTCAAACAGTCCAATTCTTTCAAGACAAAAAGTAGTTTTATACCTATCAGTCACACATATGTAACAAATTATGAGAAAAAATCAGTAAGGGATTTATACACCCTACATAGGAAAGCTAATAGAAATAACATACACCAGAATTTAACATACGAAGAAAATACTTTGCTGAGAGAACTTAGATGTGATAGAACTATTAGAATTATGAAACCGGACAAGGGTGGGGGGATGGTAATATATGATGCATTGTGTTACAGCGGCATCATACACGACATCCTTTATAACTCTGGAAATTATGAAGCTATATCTATAAATGAAATAAATCAAGCTTACAGAAGAATTGATATGTTTTTGGAAGACTACTTATTAGAGAATCGAATTAATGAAGAAATGTATAATTACATGTCAGTAGCAGATCCAGTACTGGCTACTATAGTAGGTATTCCGAAAACTCATAAAGACACAAAAAACCCACCTTTTCGTCCTATAATATCAGGAAGTAAATCCAAAACCTTTCGGATAGGAGAAGTAATAGATAAATTACTAAAATCAATGTATTCTCAGATTAAACATCTGACAAAAGATTCATGGGAGTTTTTGAAAAATTACCCTGTTAATGTAGATAAACAGGACCTACTATTTACATCAGTAGATGTAGTGGATCTATTTTCTTGTATCCCCTTGGAAGAAGGGTTACAGGCCCTGACTAATAGTTTGAGAAAACATTCAGGAATGTCTTGGGACAGAATATCATTATTAGTGGAACTCACAAGCATTGTATTAGAAAACAACTTTATATACTATGAAGGGGAAACTTTCAGGCAGACCAAGGGAGTAGCTATGGGGGCAGCTTGTGCCCCAATATTTGCTAACTTGGTCTTACTGGATTGGGAAGAGAATACTATTTTTGAAAGTTCATTTTTTGTTAACATACAGTATTATTCGCGATTTTTGGATGATATGTACATCTTGTGGAAAGGTGACACACAGACATTTGAAGATTTTACCAATTACTTAAATTTGTCCAGTGATTATCTCAAATTCACTAATGAGAGCAGTACATTGGGAGTCGCGTACTTAGACACCCTTGTATATTTAGAGGAAGGACAGTTTAAATCCAAAATAAATAGAAAAACTACTTTTTCGAATTCTTATTTAGATTACAGCAGTAATCATCCTCACAAGCTAAAATACAATATATACAAAGGGCAAGTTATAAGAGCAATGAGAATGACATCTGATAGAAAGGAAACAGAAGTAGAATTGGCTTTTATAAAGAATTTATTTAGGGAGAGAGGTTATGATGAACATATGATGTTAGACATAGGGAACTATATAAGCAAAGAGGGAGGGTCAAAATACCCACCCCTACTAGGTACTCAATGCTTAGTGAAAGATGGAACTACAAGCAAGGAAGTAAAGGACAAAAAAGAAGGAGTGTCATTCAAACAAGCATGCATAGTACAATATGGACCATACTCCAACCAAGTAAAAGAAATTTTGAACAAGAATTGGCAAATATTTTTAATGGATGAAGAAACACACACGATTTTAGGGCCCAAACCACATTTTGTTTACAAGATGGGTAAGAATTTGAAATATCTATTTGAAAACAGCCCTATAAGTGAATTCAACAATATGAAACATACTAGCAAATGTGGTGCTTGTGGCCAATGCAGTTACATATATACAGACAACACTATAGTCTTAGAGAACTACAACAAAACTATAATCAGACCAGTACATGGTAACTGTCTTACCAGTATGATTATATATATTGCTAAGTGCAATATATGTCCAGCTTATTATATTGGTAGGACTGAAAGACAATTTAAGAAAAGAATATATTCTCATTTATACAGCATTAAAACCAAGGATGGAAGAAACGCTTTATTCAAACACACAAATGCTGCAGGTACAGAACACACTTTCAAGTTTGCCATTTTAGAGAAAATAAAACCTAACCCGAGAGGGGGTAATACAAAGAATTGGTTGGCATTCAAAGAATATTGGTGGCAAATCTTTACAGATGCCATGACTTGGCCTGGAATTAACGATTATATCACAGTTAAACCACTATTGATGGTTAAGGATTAATGTCTATATGTCCTAATAATAATAATTTTTTATGGTGGCAACAAGCAATTAATTGCAGATTTATTATTAGATATGACACATCAGTCTTTATGACCCAATTGCTATCACATTATGTATATTTAGGACTGTGGTTAATTTTTATAAGACAATTTATAATATAACAGCGTATAATATTATGACATTATATGGAGTTTTAGGTAGAAACCATGTGTATTATTCACATTAAGGTATACATTTTTACAAAAACATTAGTATGTGATATCTTTTATTTTTATAAGAATATATAGTGAAATTATTTTTTACTATTATTGTAAAGATTTTAAGGGACTGTATATTATTATGCTTTTACGATAAGTTAGGTATTGAATACTGTTGTTTTAATTAGTTAAGAATTTTGGCGCCATTACATGTATTTAAACAGTGATTGGTGAACATTCTAATTGTTCTGAAGAAGCTCGAGTGTATCGAGTGAAAGCGCTCAACGTTTTTTGTACAAGAATAAATACTGCTATTTTCTACAGTCCTGGAATACTTTTGTCAACTTAAAAGTGACTTTTTATTTTCATTTGTATTTGCTGATTGAAGTTTCGTTCTAACCTATGGTTGGTTATTTATCTGCTTCTACTAGCTTTGGATTTAGTTCCATCTGCCTACGAGTGTGTTCAGTGCTTTGCCCTAACTGTACTGATTATAAAACTTCTAATGAAGACGTTGCAGAGCTTCTATTTTGACTGTTGTGGATCATTTCACCTAGCCAGCTGTATATCTTTCCATAACGATAAAGGATTGCGATAATGTCCAGGGAGATGTTATCCAATGAAACACTCATAGAAGTATTGTCACAATCAGAAGATAACATTTGAATCATAATTTCTTTCAGCTAGGGATGAGACTCCAAGCATATCCTTAATAGCTAATTAGACACAGAAAACATCCTGCTCCTATCCCCAAATATTCGGGATAAGTAAGACCGCTAAAAAAATTGCGTTTCTGACGGCATTGTTAATAAACTGAAATGCAGTGATGTCTGTTGCTAAGCATGCATTTAGCAGTCTATAATACATAAACTGATTATGTATTGTAATGCTGATAATGTAAAAAAAGAAATGAAACAAACCAAACCATATGAAATGTATTTCTGAGTGATTAAAATTGCCTTCTAAAAAACTACAAGTGTTACATTATAGTGCAATGTGATAACTGAATGACAACTTATTTCATCATCTGTTGCTCAGTGTAAGCAAGAGGAATGCTTCACTTTATCTTGCATATTTTAAAACATCATTTGATGTGGTGTTTAGTGGGGAAGCAGCCTGTCTGGTTTTGATTGGCAAGTGTTATGCATGGCAGAATTATTAGAAGTGGTGAGATGTGACGGACATAGTAAGATTAGTATAATTAGATTTACTCAGCACTCTAAAGCTGAATTAGTGCTTTTCCACTAAAGGCACAATATTCTGCCGTACCTATTAGTCAAAAGCTATAGACAACTAGAAGCTAATAAAATGCTTCACATTCTTGATACATGTTTTTGAATATCATTTCACTCACAATTTTATCAGAAAGCAACACACTGCAATAAGATTTTGAATGACTTCTACCTGATAGTGACAACTATTTGCTAATGGATGGTTTCATTTTATTTATTTATTTATTTATTTTATTTTATTTTGCATTTGTTGACCGGGTTACTCCGACTGAGCTAAGTAGCCCAAAAAAGCTCCACAGTTTTACAACAGTATCAGTGGATTACAATGTATACATACAATGAAATACATTTTATCAGAAAAATAATAAGGGAGGGAAAAAAAGCGTAATAAGCATACATAACAGAAATTATTTGATAGAAACATTTTCAATAAACAGTGAAGAGAGTTCATAGTGTATGTAGTTATTTCATGAGATACGTGACGTTAGAAATGGAGATAAGAGATGGAGAAGGGTGATACTTTGAAGAAGTTTACAAGCTAAAAAGCTCATAATTTATTTTACTTTAATTTCTTAATTAATTAAAGTTTTTTTTATTTTTTTTAATTTTTTCTCGTAATTTTAATTTATTTTATTTATTTTAATACAAATGACATTTGTTGTACTGCTTAATAGTGAAAAAATCACAGCAGCATGATTTTCTTGGTGAAACAAGGTTTCTTCTGTGTTCACTTACAGGGATACATTATAGCTTATTTATGCAAAAGTAACATTTCACTTTATTTCAGTTGCTTGCAAGTTTTAATTGATGTAGTCCACAATCAATAAGCAGCATAAAGTAACTTGATGGTTATCATTTGACAAGTGACACTTCTTAGGGAAACAACATATGGTAATACGTTTATATAGATTAACAGGTGCTGCTCTGTGATACCCGCAAAGCAACATAAAGCATGGCAGTTTTGCACTGATGATTGACACTCAGTGGCAAGTAAAAAGACAAGTAAAATCAAATATAAACAACATACATGTCTAATTCAATTTTACTGGAATTGTCATTTAGTGTATCCAGCTGTGACAAAAAAACAAATATAAACAGAGAAAAAATTTCACTTTATATTATTAAGCAGCAAATCAGTAAACCCTCCGGAATAAATGGTGCTTATTAACCAAAAAGTGATATAACTAAATACATAAACAGTACCAAAGCATGACCATAACCATAAAAAACACAGGTTTAATAACAGTATTACAAGGTAAGCGCTTTCACACAGTAAATGTGCTTCTTCAGACATTGGAAGGATGACAGGGTAAGGTCAGCCAGGAAGGAACCATTCAGTTGGAAACAGGGGTGTAAGGAGCAAAATAGTGAAGCTAAGAGCAATTACATGCAACAAGAAAACATGGCTTTGCACTTCAAGAAATTTGGATATGATTCAACTTAATTCACATGCAGAAAGAAGTATATAAGTAAGGAATTTTAAAAAAATGAAGGACAAAACGATGGAAGCCATAGTCAGAAGGTGGTCCTAGTGGCCTTAGAACAATTTAATTAACACAAATTTTGGCAATTCCTCTGCAGTTGACTATGATTTCATGATAGCTAAATTGATAGGTTATCTTTAGCTTGAATTGGGATACTGTGATTGTACAGGTAGGCAGGATGACCTTTCCGTAAAATGCACATGAAAGCAGCTCCAATTATTGTATTGCATCTGAGATTC